>NW_025728869.1:5000-10000 GCF_021461385.2 Schistocerca piceifrons
AATTTTTTCTCTGATATCCCTGATATTGTTCATGTGTTCTCCTATAAGTGCTGTAACTTTTTCGTGTTCCCGTTTTTGGATCCAGTGTATTGCTGCATGTTGCCTGATCATTAAATCCAGCGGGTGAAGTCCCATTATTACTAACAAAGCATCCGTTGGTGTGGTGCTGAAGGCACCAACACACCGCATGATTACATTTCGCTGTATTCGTCTGATGACACGTGCTGGTTTCACCTGAGTGAGCCTGTGCGCCCACGCGCTGGAACCATACCCCACAACTGGTATCAGTATACAGTTGTTGTACATTTTGGTTGCCCCTGGGGGCAGATGGAAACGTCTTTGAGCAATACTGATCAGTTTGTTAAATATTGAGAGGGATTTGGTGGCCACATGGTCGATGTGCGGAGCATAGCTCCACGCCTCATCCATGAGGACGCCCAAGTATCTTGCAGACCTAGATCTCGCAACTAATCTATTATCCAGCCGCACGACTGGATCACGGGCCAGCTTTCCTTTTAAGAGAATGTAATTTGATTTTTGTGGTGCAACTTGTAGTTTTGATTTTTGGCACCATTGCATTAAGATCTCAGATGCTTGTACTGTTTTATTCTCTATTTCAGCACGACTATCTCCTTCGACCATGATGAAAAGATCGTCTGCATACGCCACTGCTCCCAGTACCGTGTCGTTCCCATTCAAAGTTGTCAGCAGGGGGTCCATGTTTACATCCCAGAACACGGGGCCACACACAGAGCCCTGCGGGCAGCCCTTCGAGATGTCTTTCAACATCACGGCACCAGGAGCCGTGATTTTCGCAACTCTTTTCCGGCAGTAATCCCTCAGGCAACCATATAGTGCCGCCGGGCACTCCATTTCCCGTAACTGGGAGAAGAGCGCCGGCCACCACAGGTTGTCGAAGGCGCCGGAAATGTCCACCATGATGCCCAGGACATATTTCCTCGTGGATGAGTGCACAGTACTTGCTACTTTATTTATGGCATCAGATGTAGACTTGCCCTTCCTGAACCCGTACTGCAATTCACTCATACCACGAAGAAGCCTGTGGCTAGACAGTCTAGACATCAGAAGCTTCTCAAAGGTTTTGCCCAAAACGTCAAGTAAACAGATGGGCCTATAGGATTTTGCAAGTGTAGGGTCCTTATCTTGTCCCTTTTTTATTATAACTACTTCTGCTGTTTTCCAGCTTGTTGGGAAGCTCCGCATTTCCAAACATCTGTTGTAAATTTTGGCAAGACTTGGTGCCAACTTTTGTGCTATGCACTGCAGTACTTCTGCTGGTATACCATCTGGCCCTGGGGCTTTCCGCCTCGCGAAGGATTTTATTGCTTGTACCACCTCCTCTTGCGAGAAGGGGTAGACTTGTAGGTTGTTGTTGTATATTATTTGATCTTGCTGTCGTATCTCCCTCTGCAGCTCAGTGTCCATGTCAGGTCGGTCGTCCGGTAGGAGCACATGAAGTAACTCCTCAGCAGTTTGTCTCCAGTCAATTGTCATGTCGTCAGTGTCTTCCTTTTTGATTGTGGAGAGCTGCATTGGGGAGTGTATTTTCTCCCTCACGATTTTGTATGGCATGCCCCAAGGGTCCAGGGTAAGATGTTCCTTTACGAAGTCTTCCCAACTCTGCTGTCTATGTTGGTTTAGGGTATCCTTAAAGACCCTCTTCTGTCTTCTATATATGGTGAGATGGAATTGTCTTTCTGCCTGGGCGAAAGCCCTTTGATAGTTCCTGCGTGCTCTACGCATAGACTGCCTGAGCCGCGACAGCTCCGGAGTCCATGGCGCAGTCGCTTTCCGAATGAGACGTCTTTTCACTGGTATCGCTACGGCGATAGCCGTCTTTATAGAGGTAGTTAGGGCCTCTACTGCCTCTTCCACGTTAAATTCAATTCCGAGCTCTGGAGGATCGAACTCCGCCTCCAGAAGGTCCCAATTGGCTCTCCCGTAGTCATAACGCATTGTCCACTCTGCTGGCACGCGGTCCTCCTCCACAGATATGTCGAATTCAATGACATTGTGGTCACTCGTGGTTATAGCGTCATGTGTTTTCCAATTCAAAATTTTATTAGCAATACCCATTGAGGTTAGTGTGATGTCAATAAAAGATGCTGCCCCGGCTCGGCTCCTATAGGTAGGAGGGTTGCCGGGGAGATTCGCAACATTCAAATTTTGTTCCATGATTAAATCTTCTAATTCAATTCCTCTGTGGTCTTGTACCGGGCTGTGCCAGAGCGGTGATTTAGCATTTGCATCCGTTGATATTATTATATGCTTGTCTTGTAAGACTCTTAATGCTGTCCGCAATTGTCCCAGGTAGATATCAATATTATGTCTGTACTGGCAATACAAACTCATTAAATACAAACTGTGTCCTTTTAAATTGACTTCTACAACCGTAAGGTGTGTAGTACATAATTGAGTAATTACAGTTGTTTTGATTAGATTACTTAAAATTATAATTGACGTCATTGGTTGCTGGCCTGAGGCAATCACCTGTGCGTTAACGGGAAAGCCAGGAATCCTTCCCGAGACGGAGTATGGTTCTTGTATTAATAAGATGTCTACTTTGTGTTCCTCTGTTAATCTTCTTAATTCATGTAAGACTAACTGACTTCTCATTGCATTTACCTGAAACACTCTAAAGTGCATCAGGATACCTTGTATGGAAATGACTATTTGGCCAGGTTTGGGCAGGATCAAAAGCGATCCTGCCATACATCATTACCATGTCATTGTATATCTTTTTTAGGTCAAAAACCCTACCCCTTCGAGCAAAAACTTTCGATACGAGTTCCTCTAGTTGTTTGAACTCAAGAGGTATGTTTGCTGCGGCAAGCTGGATGCAATCTGCATCCTCCAGAGCAGGGAATGTTATCCTTCTTCCTCTGGGATACCCGGTTCTCACCAGCTGCCTAAGAGCCACCGTCAAGATTGCTGGATCTTCTAAACGTGATAGTCTTAATGTCTCCTCACATATACCGTAAGTATTCCCAGGGGGACAATTATTATAAGTCCGTTTTCTTACAGAGGAATCTACATCTACAAGGTCAGAGTCTATGTTCTCTTTCTCCTTGCCTCCACCAATTACTTCTACTTTTACAGTTTCCAATACTACTTGTTCTACAGAGTTTTTTGACGTATTTTTTGTGCCACCACCTATTTCAGTTTTGTCTAGTTGCAAGTCTTTTAGTGCTTGATATGTCTTCTCTGCAGAGTGTCCAGCAGCCGAACCGGTGCCGGGCGCCGATGTCCTCCCCCTTGAGGCCAGGAAGCCCCCGACCTGGCAGGAGAAGTCCGCCGCCCCGCCCGACTCCGCCGCCACAGCCGAGACCCCCCTCCTGTCGGCCAGAAAAGACCCGACCTGACAGGAGAAGTCTACCATTTCCGGCTGCACAGCAGGAACTGGAACAAAGTAAGAAGCGTTAATTTCATCATCTTCATCCAAAGATGATTGTGATCTCCACCTTCTCCATCTTTCTGCATCCCGTGCTACTTTGCTAGGTGACTTCCGTTTCTGGACTTTTCGGCTAGTCGCCATAGTCAGTCCTTTGAATCAATCTTTGTAGTAACAACTTGTATGTCATGCACTCCCTTCCTGGGGAGTGACAGACCCTTTTTCTGTACCTACAAGGGATGCAAGTTTCTCGTTTATCACAAGATTTTTTGTCATGGCCATCCTCGCCACATCTTCCACAGACTGAGTTTTGGAAATTACAATACTTGGCCACATGGCCATAATCCTGGCACTTTGTGCATTTTGCCAGTGCTGTATAGTCTTTAACTGAAATCGCTGTGTATCCTATATATAATTTATTTGTTTTGACTATTATTTTTCTGAGATCGGGTGCCACCTCTACGGCATGATGTACCGTAGGCCGATCTCGTGGCCCTGTTTTAAAACGTAACTTGAATTTCTCAATAAATTCTTCTTTAGTCATGATTTCCTCAAAGTTCTGTTCATACGCACAATTGATGACGTCGTCCTGCGACATGTACGTCGGGACGTCGTACATCATCATAAGTGGTCTTCGTTTCTTTGGTTTCTCGCAAACAAAGGAGTCATTTAATTTCTTGTTTGCTAATAGTTTGTCACAGTCCTCAGTTGAGGCTAATTCAACTATTAGTATGTTTTTGGTCGTTCTGACATTGTTTATTTTAATTTTGTCTGTTCTCGGATTAATACTTTTCTCAAAATTCTCTTTAGCCTTCTTAACGTCTTCACCTTTTTTCGGTTTGACAAAAATGGTTGGTACAGTTTTCTCTATGTTCTGTCTTATTGTTTCTTGAACTGTCTTTTTAGGTTGGGTCACTGCTGCAACTGCAGCATACGACCTTTGCGGTTTCTGTAGTTCATTGCGGAGCCGCTCATTTTCGGCTTTCACTTCCGCATACTGTCCTTCTAGTTTAGCGTGGGCAAGAGCCCAATTGGCTATGTCCTCTTTCAATGCCCTAATCTGGTCGGCATTTATTTTTCCATGCCTGACACTCCGATCCAATAATCGGAGGAAGGAGGCATGTCTTTCCATAACTGACTGATTCGGATTTCTCTCGTCAATAAGAGCATCATGCTCCGAAAGCGCCGATTCACTCTCCGTTTGTTCTGCCATGTTTGCCAAGAAGAGTGAAAAAATTGGGGCCCGTCTGTTACCCCCGACCGGCACCTCTGGCATGGGGGGGGGCTAATGGCAGCTCGCCCACCGGTCCCGCCCCTGGACCAAGGGCACACGTGAGCTGCTAGGTTGAGCGTGCCGTTTCCAACACACTCGTCCTCTTCGACGGCCTTGCCATCGCAGTTTTCATCCCTCCCTCCCCGGCAAGTGCCCCCCGCACTCCGGGAAGGCGGATTCACCTTCCGTCCTTCGCCCCTTACTAGGCCGAGCTCCCACTCATGGCCAAGGACCCGGCCCTACTCAGGTGCCGGGTCGGTCACCCAGACTTTCAGGGGTCTGGACCCAGCTAACCTAGCCGGGGACATGTCACCA
>NW_025728869.1:15000-17500 GCF_021461385.2 Schistocerca piceifrons
GATTTCAACGGGGTCCGCCTCGGGACGCACGAGCACGCACGAGGCGGTCGCACGCCTTCAGCTCGCCCCACCGGCAGGACGTCCCACGATACATGCCAGTTAAACACCGACGGGCGGTGAACCAACAGCGTGGGACACAAATCCAACTACGAGCTTTTTAACCGCAACAACTTTAATATACGCTATTGGAGCTGGAATTACCGCGGCTGCTGGCACCAGACTTGCCCTCCAATAGATACTCGTTAAAGGATTTAAAGTGTACTCATTCCGATTACGGGGCCTCGGATGAGTCCCGTATCGTTATTTTTCGTCACTACCTCCCCGTGCCGGGAGTGGGTAATTTGCGCGCCTGCTGCCTTCCTTGGATGTGGTAGCCGTTTCTCAGGCTCCCTCTCCGGAATCGAACCCTGATTCCCCGTTACCCGTTACAACCATGGTAGGCGCAGAACCTACCATCGACAGTTGATAAGGCAGACATTTGAAAGATGCGTCGCCGGTACGAGGACCGTGCGATCAGCCCAAAGTTATTCAGAGTCACCAAGGCAAACGGACCGGACGAGCCGACCGATTGGTTTTGATCTAATAAAAGCGTCCCTTCCATCTCTGGTCGGGACTCTGTTTGCATGTATTAGCTCTAGAATTACCACAGTTATCCAAGTAACGTGGGTACGATCTAAGGAACCATAACTGATTTAATGAGCCATTCGCGGTTTCACCTTAATGCGGCTTGTACTGAGACATGCATGGCTTAATCTTTGAGACAAGCATATGACTACTGGCAGGATCAACCAGGGAGCTGCGTCAACTAGAGCTGAGCAGCCGGCCGCCCGGGAGTGTGTCCCGGGGGCCCGCGCGAACACGCAAGCGTCCGCTCAATCATTCTGCAAACAGGAGGAGGCTGAGCTCCCCTGCACAATACACCTCGAAACCCTCTCAGGTCCCGGCGGCGCGCAGCGCCGTCCCAAGTACTTGGTCGGGTTCGAGAGAGGCGCAATCGCCCGGAGTTAGGCGAGTAGACGCTTTCGGTGCGACCACCCGTGCTCCCAACTGAGCTTGCCGCTGCCGACAGAGGCCCGGGAGCGTGCTGTCGTGGCATTGCCGGCGGGAGACAACACGCGCCACC
This sequence comes from Schistocerca piceifrons, assembly GCF_021461385.2. Classification (NCBI taxonomy): domain Eukaryota; kingdom Metazoa; phylum Arthropoda; class Insecta; order Orthoptera; family Acrididae; genus Schistocerca; species Schistocerca piceifrons. Next base: position 16,124 of record NW_025728869.1, read on the forward strand.
TACGGTGACCGGCAGCTCCAACGCCAGCGCCACAGAAGGACAAAAGCCCCACTTGGGTGCCGAAGCGAACTCTCCCAGCACAGCGCACGCGCCAACACATCCGCACAGCTGCGATACAAACCACCAGCGAGAACCGCTGGGGCGACCGAGCAGCAGACGGCGTCGCGGCGCCGAGCGCCGGGCGGCGGCGCATCCTCAACGCACACAGTCCTCAATCGGACCAGCACACTGAAGATGTCCACCGCGCTTCGCACCGGGCCCGCGAGGACCTACTTTGGCCGCACGGCGCCGCGCGCAGGGTGCGCCGGCGCGCAGCTGCGACGCCTGCCGCGTCCGTCGGCCGGCGCGCCTGCCACTGGCCGCCCCCACCAGCCGGCTGTAGCGCGTGCGCCCACGCACCGCGCGGCCAGCACGCCGGGAGGCGCCCCCTCACCGGCCGGGGACGGTCCCACCCAGCCACCGCCGCGTATCGCTTCACACCCAGATGCCGTTCAGTTTCGTCGGCATGGTGGGTATCGCTGGAACAACCGGTTAGTACCTCAACCTATCGTCGCCATCACCGATTCACCCCTAGCGAGAACAACCGCACCACAACAGGTTACCATTTGTTCATTTGCGTAACTTCACCAGAAAACGCAGGCGTCCATCGCCATTTGCAACTTCAACGATTATTGCATGCCTGTGTCAGGTGTCACGCCACACTACGTCTGCCCACATACACGCAACAAAATGTGCACGCCTAGACAATACGTGGAAGGTGGCCCCCGTACGTATGCGATGTCCATTGCTCGAACGACTGTCAACCGGCCTCTGTAGCATGTCGCAGATATGGAACGCGGTGCACCATGCCATCACGGTGTGTGAGGAGAGACGACTAGGTCCGAATACATCAACAGACAGCTCATGCTGATCGCCATCCACGGCGTCCGTTCCTCCCACACGTCTCTATGGCGTACCACACTGCAATCCAGCTCTCATAGGGAGACGACACGTAGCTGCGTGCACAATATTTGCACTGTATGGTCCGCCGTTTTTGGGCGCAGTCGTTGTGCGGTCACACATGTGCCACGATGTATCATTCAGTACATAAGGACGAATGTGCAGTACAGATTGTGGTTCACGCGTACGACATCAGCGGACAGTTGACACAGGCCGCACCACAACGTAGCCTGAGTACGTCGCATGCGAAGGGCATTGAACATGCAAACTTCTCACCAACCAGCTTGCGAAGGCAGGGGGCAAGGTGGGGACGTGGGGAGGGGCGGCATGTACGTCCTGCTGCCATCCACATTACAGTGTACAGCAGGAGCATGTGGAAAGTGAGCAAGACTTGCAAGGTGTTTAACATGAAGCGATACACAGGGGTGCGGGCAGTGC
>NW_025728869.1:27500-30000 GCF_021461385.2 Schistocerca piceifrons
GGCGGCGGCGCATCCTCAACGCACACAGTCCTCAATCGGACCAGCACACTGAAGATGTCCACCGCGCTTCGCACCGGGCCCGCGAGGACCTACTTTGGCCGCACGGCGCCGCGCGCAGGGTGCGCCGGCGCGCAGCTGCGACGCCTGCCGCGTCCGTCGGCCGGCGCGCCTGCCACTGGCCGCCCCCACCAGCCGGCTGTAGCGCGTGCGCCCACGCACCGCGCGGCCAGCACGCCGGGAGGCGCCCCCTCACCGGCCGGGGACGGTCCCACCCAGCCACCGCCGCGTATCGCTTCACACCCAGATGCCGTTCAGTTTCGTCGGCATGGTGGGTATCGCTGGAACAACCGGTTAGTACCTCAACCTATCGTCGCCATCACCGATTCACCCCTAGCGAGAACAACCGCACCACAACAGGTTACCATTTGTTCATTTGCGTAACTTCACCAGAAAACGCAGGCGTCCATCGCCATTTGCAACTTCAACGATTATTGCATGCCTGTGTCAGGTGTCACGCCACACTACGTCTGCCCACATACACGCAACAAAATGTGCACGCCTAGACAATACGTGGAAGGTGGCCCCCGTACGTATGCGATGTCCATTGCTCGAACGACTGTCAACCGGCCTCTGTAGCATGTCGCAGATATGGAACGCGGTGCACCATGCCATCACGGTGTGTGAGGAGAGACGACTAGGTCCGAATACATCAACAGACAGCTCATGCTGATCGCCATCCACGGCGTCCGTTCCTCCCACACGTCTCTATGGCGTACCACACTGCAATCCAGCTCTCATAGGGAGACGACACGTAGCTGCGTGCACAATATTTGCACTGTATGGTCCGCCGTTTTTGGGCGCAGTCGTTGTGCGGTCACACATGTGCCACGATGTATCATTCAGTACATAAGGACGAATGTGCAGTACAGATTGTGGTTCACGCGTACGACATCAGCGGACAGTTGACACAGGCCGCACCACAACGTAGCCTGAGTACGTCGCATGCGAAGGGCATTGAACATGCAAACTTCTCACCAACCAGCTTGCGAAGGCAGGGGGCAAGGTGGGGACGTGGGGAGGGGCGGCATGTACGTCCTGCTGCCATCCACATTACAGTGTACAGCAGGAGCATGTGGAAAGTGAGCAAGACTTGCAAGGTGTTTAACATGAAGCGATACACAGGGGTGCGGGCAGTGCGAGTAGCGAACTATATTGCGAGGGTTGCGGGTGGGCAACACTACAGTAATTGAACGAGTCGTATAACAATTACAGAGCAGGTTTAGGCGACAACGTGGGTTACGTTAAGGCGACAACATGGGTTAGGTTAAGGCACAACATGGGTTAGGTTAAGGCACAACATGGGTTAGGTTAAGGCACAACATGGGTTAGGTTAAGGCACAACATGGGTTAGGTTAAGGCACAACATGGGTTAGGTTAAGGCACAACATGGGTTAGGTTAAGGCACAACATGGGTTAGGTTGAGGCACAACATGGGTTAGGTTGAGGCACAACATGGGTTAGGTTGAGGCACAACATGGGTTAGGTTGAGGCACAACATGGGTTAGGTTAAGGTACAACATGGGTTAGGTTAAGGTACAACATGGGTTAGGTTAAGGTACAACATGGGTTAGGTTAAGGTACAACATGGGTTAGGTTAAGGTACAACATGGGTTAGGTTAAGGTACAACATAGGTTAGGTTAAGGTACAACATAGGTTAGGTTAAGGTACAACATAGGTTAGGTTAAGGTACAACATAGGTTAGGTTAAGGTACAACATAGGTTAGGTTAAGGTACAACATAGGTTAGGTTAAGGTACAACATAGGTTAGGTTAAGGTACAACATAGGTTAGGTTAGGTTACACGTTGTTGCACGGAAAGGTGTAGGGGGGGGGGGGGCGGGGGCGGCAGGTTCGTTGATAGTGATTATAGTAAGTGAATGCTTGTGACATGATCAGATTTGTCACGTCAGGATGCACCTTTGGCTTATTAGAGGCGGCGCTCCAATTCTATGCTTGTGTGAGACCTGTGTCTTTGACTCATGTCATTGTTTGTGCGCTGTGACAGGAGGTACTATTGTGATGTTGGGTGCACCGTTGTATAGGACATGTGTGGGTGTTGGTGCCTGGTCTGCGCAATGGTGGATGTCGAAAGGCTGGGATATTGTATTTTCCGCACGGACCTCCTGGTCTGGTTGTGATAGTGTGGATTGTGTAATGTGGCGGAGAAGATGCACTGGATGTTGTTCCATGCTGGTGCTTACATATTGTATGTGCGCCTGTTAGAAGCAGAGAGTGGTGCGTGATCAGAGTGTCTGGCTGACGTGTGGTTCCCATTTTGGGCAGACTCTTTCAGCATGTATACGGACAGTTGTGTATATTTGCTGTAGTTTGATGGCTCTGCATTGATTACTAATCAGCGCCGTGTGTACGGGTAATCTGGTTCCAGTCCAAAATGTTCCATCTGTGTACATTAGTGACAAAGACTCCCCCCATGCAGTGG
>NW_025728869.1:37500-41519 GCF_021461385.2 Schistocerca piceifrons
ATCCAACTACGAGCTTTTTAACCGCAACAACTTTAATATACGCTATTGGAGCTGGAATTACCGCGGCTGCTGGCACCAGACTTGCCCTCCAATAGATACTCGTTAAAGGATTTAAAGTGTACTCATTCCGATTACGGGGCCTCGGATGAGTCCCGTATCGTTATTTTTCGTCACTACCTCCCCGTGCCGGGAGTGGGTAATTTGCGCGCCTGCTGCCTTCCTTGGATGTGGTAGCCGTTTCTCAGGCTCCCTCTCCGGAATCGAACCCTGATTCCCCGTTACCCGTTACAACCATGGTAGGCGCAGAACCTACCATCGACAGTTGATAAGGCAGACATTTGAAAGATGCGTCGCCGGTACGAGGACCGTGCGATCAGCCCAAAGTTATTCAGAGTCACCAAGGCAAACGGACCGGACGAGCCGACCGATTGGTTTTGATCTAATAAAAGCGTCCCTTCCATCTCTGGTCGGGACTCTGTTTGCATGTATTAGCTCTAGAATTACCACAGTTATCCAAGTAACGTGGGTACGATCTAAGGAACCATAACTGATTTAATGAGCCAATATCCTTGGAAGAATATAACTAATGTTGCTTGTTTTTAAGAATTTTTCTGCTCATCTCACTTACGACCTTTTCCAAATAGCCATTGGCTTGTCCTAACTGTATCAATTTTGTTTCCTTATTAACTACATCATTATCCAAATTTACTTTCACTAACCTATGAAACAATAATGAAAATTGCGCTTTAAAAGTAGATTTTTCTGTCACGTGGTGGTGCCTATAAAATAGTGCTTTAAATGTTAATGATACTTTGTTATGTATTTATTTTGTACTACTGGTCCTTCAGGCGCAATCGCCCGGAGTTAGGCGAGTAGACGCTTTCGGTGCGACCACCCGTGCTCCCAACTGAGCTTGCCGCTGCCGACAGAGGCCCGGGAGCGTGCTGTCGTGGCATTGCCGGCGGGAGACAACACGCGCCACCTACGGTGACCGGCAGCTCCAACGCCAGCGCCACAGAAGGACAAAAGCCCCACTTGGGTGCCGAAGCGAACTCTCCCAGCACAGCGCACGCGCCAACACATCCGCACAGCTGCGATACAAACCACCAGCGAGAACCGCTGGGGCGACCGAGCAGCAGACGGCGTCGCGGCGCCGAGCGCCGGGCGGCGGCGCATCCTCAACGCACACAGTCCTCAATCGGACCAGCACACTGAAGATGTCCACCGCGCTTCGCACCGGGCCCGCGAGGACCTACTTTGGCCGCACGGCGCCGCGCGCAGGGTGCGCCGGCGCGCAGCTGCGACGCCTGCCGCGTCCGTCGGCCGGCGCGCCTGCCACTGGCCGCCCCCACCAGCCGGCTGTAGCGCGTGCGCCCACGCACCGCGCGGCCAGCACGCCGGGAGGCGCCCCCTCACCGGCCGGGGACGGTCCCACCCAGCCACCGCCGCGTATCGCTTCACACCCAGATGCCGTTCAGTTTCGTCGGCATGGTGGGTATCGCTGGAACAACCGGTTAGTACCTCAACCTATCGTCGCCATCACCGATTCACCCCTAGCGAGAACAACCGCACCACAACAGGTTACCATTTGTTCATTTGCGTAACTTCACCAGAAAACGCAGGCGTCCATCGCCATTTGCAACTTCAACGATTATTGCATGCCTGTGTCAGGTGTCACGCCACACTACGTCTGCCCACATACACGCAACAAAATGTGCACGCCTAGACAATACGTGGAAGGTGGCCCCCGTACGTATGCGATGTCCATTGCTCGAACGACTGTCAACCGGCCTCTGTAGCATGTCGCAGATATGGAACGCGGTGCACCATGCCATCACGGTGTGTGAGGAGAGACGACTAGGTCCGAATACATCAACAGACAGCTCATGCTGATCGCCATCCACGGCGTCCGTTCCTCCCACACGTCTCTATGGCGTACCACACTGCAATCCAGCTCTCATAGGGAGACGACACGTAGCTGCGTGCACAATATTTGCACTGTATGGTCCGCCGTTTTTGGGCGCAGTCGTTGTGCGGTCACACATGTGCCACGATGTATCATTCAGTACATAAGGACGAATGTGCAGTACAGATTGTGGTTCACGCGTACGACATCAGCGGACAGTTGACACAGGCCGCACCACAACGTAGCCTGAGTACGTCGCATGCGAAGGGCATTGAACATGCAAACTTCTCACCAACCAGCTTGCGAAGGCAGGGGCAAGGTGGGGACGTGGGAGGGGCGGCATGTACGTCCTGCTGCCATCCACATTACAGTGTACAGCAGGAGCATGTGGAAAGTGAGCAAGACTTGCAAGGTGTTTAACATGAAGCGATACACAGGGGTGCGGGCAGTGCGAGTAGCGAACTATATTGCGAGGGTTGCGGGTGGGCAACACTACAGTAATTGAACGAGTCGTATAACAATTACAGAGCAGGTTTAGGCGACAACGTGGGTTACGTTAAGGCGACAACATGGGTTAGGTTAAGGCACAACATGGGTTAGGTTAAGGCACAACATGGGTTAGGTTAAGGCACAACATGGGTTAGGTTAAGGCACAACATGGGTTAGGTTAAGGCACAACATGGGTTAGGTTAAGGCACAACATGGGTTAGGTTAAGGCACAACATGGGTTAGGTTAAGGCACAACATGGGTTAGGTTGAGGCACAACATGGGTTAGGTTAAGGCACAACATGGGTTAGGTTGAGGCACAACATGGGTTAGGTTGAGGCACAACATGGGTTAGGTTGAGGCACAACATGGGTTAGGTTAAGGTACAACATGGGTTAGGTTAAGGTACAACATGGGTTAGGTTAAGGTACAACATGGGTTAGGTTAAGGTACAACATGGGTTAGGTTAAGGTACAACATGGGTTAGGTTAAGGTACAACATAGGTTAGGTTAAGGTACAACATAGGTTAGGTTAAGGTACAACATAGGTTAGGTTAAGGTACAACATAGGTTAGGTTAAGGTACAACATAGGTTAGGTTAAGGTACAACATAGGTTAGGTTAAGGTACAACATAGGTTAGGTTAGGTTAGGTTAGGTTACACGTTGTTGTACGGAAAGGTGTAGGGGGGGGGGTGGGGCGGGGGCGGCAGGTTCGTTGATAGTGATTATAGTAAGTGAATGCTTGTGACATGATCAGATTTGTCACGTCAGGATGCACCTTTGGCTTATTAGAGGCGGCGCTCCAATTCTATGCTTGTGTGAGACCTGTGTCTTTGACTCATGTCATTGTTTGTGCGCTGTGACAGGAGGTACTATTGTGATGTTGGGTGCACCGTTGTATAGGACATGTGTGGGTGTTGGTGCCTGGTCTGCGCAATGGTGGATGTCGAAAGGCTGGGATATTGTATTTTCCGCACGGACCTCCTGGTCTGGTTGTGATAGTGTGGATTGTGTAATGTGGCGGAGAAGATGCACTGGATGTTGTTCCATGCTGGTGCTTACATATTGTATGTGCGCCTGTTAGAAGCAGAGAGTGGTGCGTGATCAGAGTGTCTGGCTGACGTGTGGTTCCCATTTTGGGCAGACTCTTTCAGCATGTATACGGACAGTTGTGTATATTTGCTGTAGTTTGATGGCTCTGCATTGATTACTAATCAGCGCCGTGTGTACGGGTAATCTGGTTCCAGTCCAAAATGTTCCATCTGTGTACATTAGTGACAAAGACTCCCCCCATGCAGTGGGGCTCGGTCTGTTATAACTCTTCCGCGTAATATATTTGCCCCACGTTTTTGCGACTGCGAGTGCGAGTGCAACGCGCATGGGGACCGACATGCTGATGGCTCGGTATCGGACGCCGTACAGTGAGCAACGCGATCGCGTCTCTCGCTCGTAAGTGGTACAGGTCGCGGCTCATGTATACGGACAGCGGGAATGTCGCATATTGGAAATAACTCTTCATGAAACGCAAGTTATAGGGGTGGATTGCACTTTACGAGTGCGGGAAACGTCCGCCGTTCATCCGCTGGAGGTGCGAGTTTGGCGGTTGGGGTGGTGCACGAACGGGT
>NW_025728870.1:5000-10000 GCF_021461385.2 Schistocerca piceifrons
CCTCTGTCGACCATAGCACCCAATCTCCAGTGGCTCTGCCGCACGAAGCCGTGGACCGGCAATGACTCCACCCGCACCCGTTCGTGCACCACCCAACCGCCAAACTCGCACCTCCAGCGGATGAACGGCGGAAGTTTCCCGCACTCGTAAAGTGCAATCCACCCCTATAACTTGCGTTTCATGAAGAGTTATTTCCAATATGCGACATTCCCGCTGTCCCTATACATGAGCCGCGACCTGTACCACTTACGAGCGAGAGACGCGATCGCGTTGCTCACTGTACGGCGTCCGATACCGAGCCATCAGCATGTCGGTCCCCATGCGCGTTGCACTCGCACTCGCAGTCGCAAAAACGTGGGGCAAATATATTACGCGGAAGAGCTATAACAGACCGAGCCCCACTGCATGGGGAGAGTCTTTGTCACTAATGTACACAGATGGAACATTTTGGACTGGAACCAGATTACCCGTACACACGGCGCTGATTAGTAATCAATGCAGAGCCATCAAACTACAGCAAATATACACAACTGTCCGTATACATGCTGAAAGAGTCTGCCCACAATGGGAACCACACGTCAGCCAGACACTCTGATCACGCACCACTCTCTGCTTCTAACGGGCGCACATACAATATGTAAGCACCAGCATGGAACAACATCCAGTGCATCTTCTCCGCCACATTACACAATCCACACTATCACAACCAGACCAGGAGGTCCATGCGGAAAATACAATATCCCAGCCTTTCGACATCCACCATTGCGCAGACCAGGCACCAACACCCACACATGTCCTATACAACGGTGCACCCAACATCACAATAGTACCTCCTGTCACAGCGCACAAACAATGACATGAGTCAAAGACACAGGTCTCACACAAGCATAGAATTGGAGCGCCGCCTCTAATAAGCCAAAGGTGCATCCTGACGTGACAAATCTGATCATGTCACAAGCATTCACTTACTATAATCACTATCAAGGAACCTGCCGCCCCCGCCCCCCCCCCCTACACCTTTCCTTACAACAACGTGTAACCTAACCTAACCTAACCTATGTTGTACCTTAACCTAACCTATGTTGTACCTTAACCTAACCTATGTTGTACCTTAACCTAACCTATGTTGTACCTTAACCTAACCTATGTTGTACCTTAACCTAACCTATGTTGTACCTTAACCTAACCTATGTTGTACCTTAACCTAACCTATGTTGTAACCTTAAACCTAACCTATGTTGTACCTTAACCTAACCTATGTTGTACCTTAACCTAACCTATGTTGTACCTTAACCTAACCCATGTTGTACCTTAACCTAACCCATGTTGTACCTTAACCTAACCCATGTTGTACTTAACCTAACCCATGTTGTACCTTAACCTAACCCATGTTGTACCTTAACCTAACCCATGTTGTACCTTAACCTAACCCATGTTGTACCTTAACCTAACCCATGTTGTACCTTAACCTAACCCATGTTGTACCTTAACCTAACCCATGTTGTGCCTTAACCTAACCCATGTTGTGCCTTAACTAACCCATGTTGTGCCTTAACCTAACCCATGTTGTGCCTTAACCTAACCCATGTTGTGCCCTAACCTAACCCATGTTGTGCCCTAACCTAACCCATGTTGTGCCCTAACCTAACCCATGTTGTGCCCCTAACCTAACCCATGTTGTCCCCTAACCTAACCCATGTTGTCCCCTAACCTAACCCATGTTGTCCCCTAACCTAACCCATGTTGTGCCCTAACGTAACCCATGTTGTGCCTTAACGTAACCCATGTTGTGCCTTAACGTAACCCATGTTGTGCCTTAACGTAACCCACGTTGTCCGCTAACGTAACCCACGTTGTCCGCTAACGTAACCCACGTTGTCGCCTAAACCTGCTCTGTAATTGTTATACGACTCGTTCAATTAGTGTAGTGTTGCCCACCCGCAACCCTCGCAATATAGTTCGCTACTCGCACTGCCCGCTCCCCTGTGTATCGCTTCATGTTAAACACCTTGCAAGTCTTGCTGACTTTCCACATGCTCCTGCTGTACACTGTAATGTGGATGGCAGCAGGACGTACATGCCGCCCCCCCCCCCCCCACCCCTCCCCACGTCCCCACGTCCCCACCTTGCCCCCTGCCTTCGCAAGCTGGTTGGTGACAAGTTTGCATGTTCAATGCCCTTCGCATGCGACGTACGCAGGCTACGTTGTGGTGCGGCCTGTGTCAACTGTCCGCTGATGTCGTACGCGTGAACCACAATCTGTACTGCACATTCGTCCTTATGTACTGAATGATACATCGTGGCACATGTGTGACCGTACAACGACTGCGCCCAAAAACGGCGGACCATACAGTGCAAATATTGTGCACGCAGCTACGTGTCGTCTCCCTATGAGAGCTGGATTGCAGTGTGGTACGCCATAGAGACGTGTGGGAGGAACGGACGCCGTGGATGGCGATCAGCATGAGCTGTGTGTTGATGTATTCGGACCTAGTCGTCTCTCCTCAAACACCGTGATAGCATGGTGCACCGCGTTCCATATCTGCGACATGCTACAGAGGCCGGTTGACAGTCGTTCGAGCAATGGACATCGCATACGTACGGGGGCCACCTTCCACGTATTGTCTAGGCGTGCACATTTTGTTGCGTGTATGTGGGCAGACGTAGTGTGGCGTGACACCTGACACAGGCATGCAATAATCGTTGAAGTTGCTAATGGCGATGGACGCCTACGTTTTCTGGTGAAGTTACGCAAATGAAGAAATGGTAACCCGTTGTGGTGCGGTTGTTCTCGCTAGGGGTGAATCGGTGATGGCGACGATAGGTTGAGGTACTAACCGGTTGTTCCAGCGATACCCACCATGCCGATGAAACTGAACGGCATCTGGGTGTGAAGCGATACGCGGTGGTGGCTGGGTGGGACCGTCCCCGGCCGGTGAGGGGGCGCCTCCCGGCGTGCTGGCCGCGCGGTGCGTGGGCGCACGCGCTACAGCCGGCTGGTGGGGGCGGCCAGTGGCAGGCGCGCCGGGACGGACGCGGCAGGCGTCGCAGCTGCGCGCCGGCGCACCCTGCGCGCGGCGCCGTGCGGCCAAAGTAGGTCCTCGCGGGCCCGGTGCGAAGCGCGGTGGACATCTTCAGTGTGCTGGTCCGATTGAGGACTGTGTGCGTTGAGGATGCGCCGCCGCCCGGCGCTCGGCGCCGCGACGCCGTCTGCTGCTCGGTCGCCCCAGCGGTTCTCGCTGGTGGTTTGTATCGCAGCTGTGCGGATGTGTTGGCGCGTGCGCTGTGCTGGGAGAGTTCGCTTCGGCACCCAAGTGGGGCTTTTGTCCTTCTGTGGCGCTGGCGTTGGAGCTGCCGGTCACCGTAGGTGGCGCGTGTTGTCTCCCGCCGGCAATGCCACGACAGCACGCTCCCGGGCCTCTGTCGGCAGCGGCAAGCTCAGTTGGGAGCACGGGTGGTCGCACCGAAAGCGTCTACTCGCCTAACTCCGGGCGATTGCGCCTCTCTCGAACCCGACCAAGTACTTGGGACGGCGCTGCGCGCCGCCGGGACCTGAGAGGGTTTCGAGGTGTATTGTGCAGGGGAGCTCAGCCTCCTCCTGTTTGCAGAATGATTGAGCGGACGCTTGCGTGTTCGCGCGGGCCCCCGGGACACACTCCCGGGCGGCCGGCTGCTCAGCTCTAGTTGGCGCAGCTCCCTGGTTGATCCTGCCAGTAGTCATATGCTTGTCTCAAAGATTAAGCCATGCATGTCTCAGTACAAGCCGCATTAAGGTGAAACCGCGAATGGCTCATTAAATCAGTTATGGTTCCTTAGATCGTACCCACGTTACTTGGATAACTGTGGTAATTCTAGAGCTAATACATGCAAACAGAGTCCCGACCAGAGATGGAAGGGACGCTTTTATTAGATCAAAACCAATCGGTCGGCTCGTCCGGTCCGTTTGCCTTGGTGACTCTGAATAACTTTGGGCTGATCGCACGGTCCTCGTACCGGCGACGCATCTTTCAAATGTCTGCCTTATCAACTGTCGATGGTAGGTTCTGCGCCTACCATGGTTGTAACGGGTAACGGGGAATCAGGGTTCGATTCCGGAGAGGGAGCCTGAGAAACGGCTACCACATCCAAGGAAGGCAGCAGGCGCGCAAATTACCCACTCCCGGCACGGGGAGGTAGTGACGAAAAATAACGATACGGGACTCATCCGAGGCCCCGTAATCGGAATGAGTACACTTTAAATCCTTTAACGAGTATCTATTGGAGGGCAAGTCTGGTGCCAGCAGCCGCGGTAATTCCAGCTCCAATAGCGTATATTAAAGTTGTTGCGGTTAAAAAGCTCGTAGTTGGATTTGTGTCCCACGCTGTTGGTTCACCGCCCGTCGGTGTTTAACTGGCATGTATCGTGGGACGTCCTGCCGGTGGGGCGAGCCGAAGGCGTGCGACCGCCTCGTGCGTGCTCGTGCGTCCCGAGGCGGACCCCGTTGAAATCCTACCAGGGTGCTCTTTATTGAGTGTCTCGGTGGGCCGGCACGTTTACTTTGAACAAATTAGAGTGCTTAAAGCAGGCAAGCCCGCCTGAATACTGTGTGCATGGAATAATGGAATAGGACCTCGGTTCTATTTTGTTGGTTTTCGGAACCCGAGGTAATGATTAATAGGGACAGGCGGGGGCATTCGTATTGCGACGTTAGAGGTGAAATTCTTGGATCGTCGCAAGACGAACAGAAGCGAAAGCATTTGCCAAGTATGTTTTCATTAATCAAGAACGAAAGTTAGAGGTTCGAAGGCGATCAGATACCGCCCTAGTTCTAACCATAAACGATGCCAGCCAGCGATCCGCCGCAGTTCCTCCGATGACTCGGCGGGCAGCCTCCGGGAAACCAAAGCTTTTGGGTTCCGGGGGAAGTATGGTTGCAAAGCTGAAACTTAAAGGAATTGACGGAAGGGCACCACCAGGAGTGGAGCCTGCGGCTTAATTTGACTCAACACGGGAAACCTCA
>NW_025728870.1:17500-20000 GCF_021461385.2 Schistocerca piceifrons
TATGTTGTACCTTAACCTAACCTATGTTGTACCTTAACCTAACCTATGTTGTACCTTAACCTAACCTATGTTGTACCTTAACCTAACCTATGTTGTACCTTAACCTAACCTATGTTGTACCTTAACCTAACCTATGTTGTACCTTAACCTAACCTATGTTGTACCTTAACCTAACCTATGTTGTACCTTAACCTAACCTATGTTGTACCTTAACCTAACCCATGTTGTACCTTAACCTAACCCATGTTGTACCTTAACCTAACCCATGTTGTACCTTAACCTAACCCATGTTGTACCTTAACCTAACCCATGTTGTACCTTAACCTAACCCATGTTGTACCTTAACCTAACCCATGTTGTACCTTAACCTAACCCATGTTGTACCTAACCTAACCCATGTTGTAACCTTAACCTAACCCATGTCTGTGCCTTAACCTAACCCATGTTGTGCCTAAACCTAACCCATGTTGTGCCTTAACCTAACCCATGTTGTGCCCTAACCTAACCATGTTGTGCCCTAACCTAACCCATGTTGTGCCCTAACCTAACCCATGTTGTGCCCTAACCTAACCCATGTTGTCCCCTAACCTAACCCATGTTGTCCCCTAACCTAACCCATGTTGTCCCCTAACCTAACCATGTTGTGCCCCTAACGTAACCCATGTTGTGCCTTAACGTAACCCATGTTGTGCCTTAACGTAACCCATGTTGTGCCTTAACGTAACCCACGTTGTCCGCTAACGTAACCCACGTTGTCCGCTAACGTAACCCACGTTGTCGCTCTAAACCTGCTCTGTAATTGTTATACGACTCGTTCAATTAGTGTAGTGTTGCCCACCCGCAACCCTCGCAATATAGTTCGCTACTCGCACTGCCCGCTCCCCTGTGTATCGCTTCATGTTAAACACCTTGCAAGTCTTGCTGACTTTCCACATGCTCCTGCTGTACACTGTAATGTGGATGGCAGCAGGACGTACATGCCGCCCCCCCCCCCCCCCCACCCCCTCCCCACGTCCCCACGTCCCCACCTTGCCCCCTGCCTTCGCAAGCTGGTTGGTGACAAGTTTGCATGTTCAATGCCCTTCGCATGCGACGAACGCAGGCTACGTTGTGGTGCGGCCTGTGTCAACTGTCCGCTGATGTCCGTACGCGTGAACCACAATCTGTACTGCACATTCGTCCTTATGTACTGAATGATACATCGTGGCACATGTGTGACCGTACAACGACTGCGCCCCAAAAACGGCGGACCATACAGTGCAAATATTGTGCACGCAGCTACGTGTCGTCTCCCTATGAGAGCTGGATTGCAGTGTGGTACGCCATAGAGACGTGTGGGAGGAACGGACGCCGTGGATGGCGATCAGCATGAGCTGTGTGTTGATGTATTCGGACCTAGTCGTCTCTCCTCAAACACCGTGATAGCATGGTGCACCGCGTTCCATATCTGCGACATGCTACAGAGGCCGGTTGACAGTCGTTCGAGCAATGGACATCGCATACGTACGGGGGCCACCTTCCACGTATTGTCTAGGCGTGCACATTTTGTTGCGTGTATGTGGGCAGACGTAGTGTGGCGTGACACCTGACACAGGCATGCAATAATCGTTGAAGTTGCTAATGGCGATGGACGCCTACGTTTTCTGGTGAAGTTACGCAAATGAAGAAATGGTAACCCGTTGTGGTGCGGTTGTTCTCGCTAGGGGTGAATCGGTGATGGCGACGATAGGTTGAGGTACTAACCGGTTGTTCCAAGCGATACCCACCATGCCGATGAAACTGAACGGCATCTGGGTGTGAAGCGATACGCGGTGGTGGCTGGGTGGGGACCGTCCCCGGCCGGTGAGGGGGCGCCTCCCGGCGTGCTGGCCGCGCGGTGCGTGGGCGCACGCGCTACAGCCGGCTGGTGGGGGCGGCCAGTGGCAGGCGCGCCGGCCGACGGACGCGGCAGGCGTCGCAGCTGCGCGCCGGCGCACCCTGCGCGCGGCGCCGGTGCGGCCAAAGTAGGTCCTCGCGGGCCCGGTGCGAAGCGCGGTGGACATCTTCAGTGTGCTGGTCCGATTGAGGACTGTGTGCGTTGAGGATGCGCCGCCGCCCGGCGCTCGGCGCCGCGACGCCGTCTGCTGCTCGGTCGCCCCAGCGGTTCTCGCTGGTGGTTTGTATCGCAGCTGTGCGGATGTGTTGGCGCGTGCGCTGTGCTGGGAGAGTTTCGCTTCGGCACCCAAGTGGGGCTTTTGTCCTTCTGTGGCGCTGGCGTTGGAGCTGCCGGTCACCGTAGGTGGCGCGTGTTGTCTCCCGCCGGCAATGCCACGACAGCACGCTCCCGGGCCTCTGTCGGCAGCGGCAAGCTCAGTTGGGAGCACGGGTGGTCGCACCGAAAGCGTCTACTCGCCTAACTCCGGGCGATTGCGCCTCTCTCGAACCCGACCAAGTACTTGGGACGGCGCTGCGCGCCGCCGGGACCTGAGAGGGTTTCGAGGTGTATTGTGCAGGGGAGCTC
>NW_025728871.1:0-5000 GCF_021461385.2 Schistocerca piceifrons
GTCCCTCTAAGAAGAAAAGTAATCGCTGACAGCACGAAGGATGTCACGCGACTAGTTAGCAGGCTAGAGTCTCGTTCGTTATCGGAATTAACCAGACAAATCGCTCCACCAACTAAGAACGGCCATGCACCACCACCCACCGAATCAAGAAAGAGCTATCAATCTGTCAATCCTTCCGGTGTCCGGGCCTGGTGAGGTTTCCCGTGTTGAGTCAAATTAAGCCGCAGGCTCCACTCCTGGTGGTGCCCTTCCGTCAATTCCCTTTAAGTTTCAGCTTTGCAACCATACTTCCCCCGGAACCCAAAAGCTTTGGTTTCCCGGAGGCTGCCCGCCGAGTCATCGGAGGAACTGCGGCGGATCGCTGGCTGGCATCGTTTATGGTTAGAACTAGGGCGGTATCTGATCGCCTTCGAACCTCTAACTTTCGTTCTTGATTAATGAAAACATACTTGGCAAATGCTTTCGCTTCTGTTCGTCTTGCGACGATCCAAGAATTTCACCTCTAACGTCGCAATACGAATGCCCCCGCCTGTCCCTATTAATCATTACCTCGGGTTCCGAAAACCAACAAAATAGAACCGAGGTCCTATTCCATTATTCCATGCACACAGTATTCAGGCGGGCTTGCCTGCTTTAAGCACTCTAATTTGTTCAAAGTAAACGTGCCGGCCCACCGAGACACTCAATAAAGAGCACCCTGGTAGGATTTCAACGGGGTCCGCCTCGGGACGCACGAGCACGCACGAGGCGGTCGCACGCCTTCAGCTCGCCCCACCGGCAGGACGTCCCACGATACATGCCAGTTAAACACCGACGGGCGGTGAACCAACAGCGTGGGACACAAATCCAACTACGAGCTTTTTAACCGCAACAACTTTAATATACGCTATTGGAGCTGGAATTACCGCGGCTGCTGGCACCAGACTTGCCCTCCAATAGATACTCGTTAAAGGATTTAAAGTGTACTCATTCCGATTACGGGGCCTCGGATGAGTCCCGTATCGTTATTTTTCGTCACTACCTCCCCGTGCCGGGAGTGGGTAATTTGCGCGCCTGCTGCCTTCCTTGGATGTGGTAGCCGTTTCTCAGGCTCCCTCTCCGGAATCGAACCCTGATTCCCCGTTACCCGTTACAACCATGGTAGGCGCAGAACTACCATCGACAGTTGATAAGGCAGACATTTGAAAGATGCGTCGCCGGTACGAGGACCGTGCGATCAGCCCAAAGTTATTCAGAGTCACCAAGGCAAACGGACCGGACGAGCCGACCGATTGGTTTTGATCTAATAAAAGCGTCCCTTCCATCTCTGGTCGGGACTCTGTTTGCATGTATTAGCTCTAGAATTACCACAGTTATCCAAGTAACGTGGGTACGATCTAAGGAACCATTAACTGATTTAATGAGCCATTCGCGGTTTCACCTTAATGCGGCTTGTACTGAGACATGCATGGCTTAATCTTTGAGACAAGCATATGACTACTGGCAGGATCAACCAGGGAGCTGCGTCAACTAGAGCTGAGCAGCCGGCCGCCCGGGAGTGTGTCCCGGGGGCCCGCGCGAACACGCAAGCGTCCGCTCAATCATTCTGCAAACAGGAGGAGGCTGAGCTCCCCTGCACAATACACCTCGAAACCCTCTCAGGTCCCGGCGGCGCGCAGCGCCGTCCCAAGTACTTGGTCGGGTTCGAGAGAGGCGCAATCGCCCGGAGTTAGGCGAGTAGACGCTTTCGGTGCGACCACCCGTGCTCCCAACTGAGCTTGCCGCTGCCGACAGAGGCCCGGGAGCGTGCTGTCGTGGCATTGCCGGCGGGAGACAAACACGCGCCACCTACGGTGACCGGCAGCTCCAACGCCAGCGCCACAGAAGGACAAAAGCCCCACTTGGGTGCCGAAGCGAACTCTCCCAGCACAGCGCACGCGCCAACACATCCGCACAGCTGCGATACAAACCACCAGCGAGAACCGCTGGGGCGACCGAGCAGCAGACGGCGTCGCGGCGCCGAGCGCCGGGCGGCGGCGCATCCTCAACGCACACAGTCCTCAATCGGACCAGCACACTGAAGATGTCCACCGCGCTTCGCACCGGGCCCGCGAGGACCTACTTTGGCCGCACGGCGCCGCGCGCAGGGTGCGCCGGCGCGCAGCTGCGACGCCTGCCGCGTCCGTCGGCCGGCGCGCCTGCCACTGGCCGCCCCCACCAGCCGGCTGTAGCGCGTGCGCCCACGCACCGCGCGGGCCAGCACGCCGGGAGGCGCCCCCTCACCGGCCGGGGACGGTCCCACCCAGCCACCGCCGCGTATCGCTTCACACCCAGATGCCGTTCAGTTTCGTCGGCATGGTGGGTATCGCTGGAACAACCGGTTAGTACCTCAACCTATCGTCGCCATCACCGATTCACCCCTAGCGAGAACAACCGCACCACAACAGGTTACCATTTGTTCATTTGCGTAACTTCACCAGAAAACGCAGGCGTCCATCGCCATTTGCAACTTCAACGATTATTGCATGCCTGTGTCAGGTGTCACGCCACACTACGTCTGCCCACATACACGCAACAAAATGTGCACGCCTAGACAATACGTGGAAGGTGGCCCCCGTACGTATGCGATGTCCATTGCTCGAACGACTGTCAACCGGCCTCTGTAGCATGTCGCAGATATGGAACGCGGTGCACCATGCCATCACGGTGTGTGAGGAGAGACGACTAGGTCCGAATACATCAACAGACAGCTCATGCTGATCGCCATCCACGGCGTCCGTTCCTCCCACACGTCTCTATGGCGTACCACACTGCAATCCAGCTCTCATAGGGAGACGACACGTAGCTGCGTGCACAATATTTGCACTGTATGGTCCGCCGTTTTTGGGCGCAGTCGTTGTGCGGTCACACATGTGCCACGATGTATCATTCAGTACATAAGGACGAATGTGCAGTACAGATTGTGGTTCACGCGTACGACATCAGCGGACAGTTGACACAGGCCGCACCACAACGTAGCCTGAGTACGTCGCATGCGAAGGGCATTGAACATGCAAACTTCTCACCAACCAGCTTGCGAAGGCAGGGGGCAAGGTGGGGACGTGGGGAGGGGCGGCATGTACGTCCTGCTGCCATCCACATTACAGTGTACAGCAGGAGCATGTGGAAAGTGAGCAAGACTTGCAAGGTGTTTAACATGAAGCGATACACAGGGGTGCGGGGCAGTGCGAGTAGCGAAACTATATTGCGAGGGTTGCGGGTGGGCAACACTACAGTAATTGAACGAGTCGTATAACAATTACAGAGCAGGTTTAGGCGACAACGTGGGTTACGTTAAGGCGACAACATGGGTTAGGTTAAGGCACAACATGGGTTAGGTTAAGGCACAACATGGGTTAGGTTAAGGCACAACATGGGTTAGGTTAAGGCACAACATGGGTTAGGTTAAGGCACAACATGGGTTAGGTTAAGGCACAACATGGGTTAGGTTAAGGCACAACATGGGTTAGGTTAAGGCACAACATGGGTTAGGTTGAGGCACAACATGGGTTAGGTTAAGGCACAACATGGGTTAGGTTGAGGCACAACATGGGTTAGGTTGAGGCACAACATGGGTTAGGTTGAGGCACAACATGGGTTAGGTTAAGGTACAACATGGGTTAGGTTAAGGTACAACATGGGTTAGGTTAAGGTACAACATGGGTTAGGTTAAGGTACAACATGGGTTAGGTTAAGGTACAACATGGGTTAGGTTAAGGTACAACATAGGTTAGGTTAAGGTACAACATAGGTTAGGTTAAGGTACAACATAGGTTAGGTTAAGGTACAACATAGGTTAGGTTAAGGTACAACATAGGTTAGGTTAAGGTACAACATAGGTTAGGTTAAGGTACAACATAGGTTAGGTTAGGTTAGGTTAGGTTACACGTTGTTGTACGGAAAGGTGTAGGGGGGGGGGGGGGCGGGGGCGGCAGGTTCGTTGATAGTGATTATAGTAAGTGAATGCTTGTGACATGATCAGATTTGTCACGTCAGGATGCACCTTTGGCTTATTAGAGGCGGCGCTCCAATTCTATGCTTGTGTGAGACCTGTGTCTTTGACTCATGTCATTGTTTGTGCGCTGTGACAGGAGGTACTATTGTGATGTTGGGTGCACCGTTGTATAGGACATGTGTGGGTGTTGGTGCCTGGTCTGCGCAATGGTGGATGTCGAAAGGCTGGGATATTGTATTTTCCGCACGGACCTCCTGGTCTGGTTGTGATAGTGTGGATTGTGTAATGTGGCGGAGAAGATGCACTGGATGTTGTTCCATGCTGGTGCTTACATATTGTATGTGCGCCTGTTAGAAGCAGAGAGTGGTGCGTGATCAGAGTGTCTGGCTGACGTGTGGTTCCCATTTTGGGCAGACTCTTTCAGCATGTATACGGACAGTTGTGTATATTTGCTGTAGTTTGATGGCTCTGCATTGATTACTAATCAGCGCCGTGTGTACGGGTAATCTGGTTCCAGTCCAAAATGTTCCATCTGTGTACATTAGTGACAAAGACTCCCCCCATGCAGTGGGGCTCGGTCTGTTATAACTCTTCCGCGTAATATATTTGCCCCACGTTTTTGCGACTGCGAGTGCGAGTGCAACGCGCATGGGGACCGACATGCTGATGGCTCGGTATCGGACGCCGTACAGTGAGCAACGCGATCGCGTCTCTCGCTCGTAAGTGGTACAGGTCGCGGCTCATGTATACGGACAGCGGGAATGTCGCATATTGGAAATAACTCTTCATGAAACGCAAGTTATAGGGGTGGATTGCACTTTACGAGTGCGGGAAACGTCCGCCGTTCATCCGCTGGAGGTGCGAGTTTGGCGGTTGGGGTGGTGCACGAACGGGTGCGGGTGGCGTCATTGCCGGTCCACGGCTTCGTGCGGCAGAGCCACTGGAGATTGGGTGCTATGGTCGACAGAGGCTGCAGCCTTTGTGGGTGGCGTCGAAAGGCGGCCACTGTGGCGCCATCGCTGTCTTA
>NW_025728871.1:12500-15000 GCF_021461385.2 Schistocerca piceifrons
TCCATCTCTGGTCGGGACTCTGTTTGCATGTATTAGCTCTAGAATTACCACAGTTATCCAAGTAACGTGGGTACGATCTAAGGAACCATAACTGATTTAATGAGCCATTCGCGGTTTCACCTTAATGCGGCTTGTACTGAGACATGCATGGCTTAATCTTTGAGACAAGCATATGACTACTGGCAGGATCAACCAGGGAGCTGCGTCAACTAGAGCTGAGCAGCCGGCCGCCCGGGAGTGTGTCCCGGGGGCCCGCGCGAACACGCAAGCGTCCGCTCAATCATTCTGCAAACAGGAGGAGGCTGAGCTCCCCTGCACAATACACCTCGAAACCCTCTCAGGTCCCGGCGGCGCGCAGCGCCGTCCCAAGTACTTGGTCGGGTTCGAGAGAGGCGCAATCGCCCGGAGTTAGGCGAGTAGACGCTTTCGGTGCGACCACCCGTGCTCCCAACTGAGCTTGCCGCTGCCGACAGAGGCCCGGGAGCGTGCTGTCGTGGCATTGCCGGCGGGAGACAACACGCGCCACCTACGGTGACCGGCAGCTCCAACGCCAGCGCCACAGAAGGACAAAAGCCCCACTTGGGTGCCGAAGCGAACTCTCCCAGCACAGCGCACGCGCCAACACATCCGCACAGCTGCGATACAAACCACCAGCGAGAACCGCTGGGGCGACCGAGCAGCAGACGGCGTCGCGGCGCCGAGCGCCGGGCGGCGGCGCATCCTCAACGCACACAGTCCTCAATCGGACCAGCACACTGAAGATGTCCACCGCGCTTCGCACCGGGCCCGCGAGGACCTACTTTGGCCGCACGGCGCCGCGCGCAGGGTGCGCCGGCGCGCAGCTGCGACGCCTGCCGCGTCCGTCGGCCGGCGCGCCTGCCACTGGCCGCCCCCACCAGCCGGCTGTAGCGCGTGCGCCCACGCACCGCGCGGCCAGCACGCCGGGAGGCGCCCCCTCACCGGCCGGGGACGGTCCCACCCAGCCACCGCCGCGTATCGCTTCACACCCAGATGCCGTTCAGTTTCGTCGGCATGGTGGGTATCGCTGGAACAACCGGTTAGTACCTCAACCTATCGTCGCCATCACCGATTCACCCCTAGCGAGAACAACCGCACCACAACAGGTTACCATTTGTTCATTTGCGTAACTTCACCAGAAAACGCAGGCGTCCATCGCCATTTGCAACTTCAACGATTATTGCATGCCTGTGTCAGGTGTCACGCCACACTACGTCTGCCCACATACACGCAACAAAATGTGCACGCCTAGACAATACGTGGAAGGTGGCCCCCGTACGTATGCGATGTCCATTGCTCGAACGACTGTCAACCGGCCTCTGTAGCATGTCGCAGATATGGAACGCGGTGCACCATGCCATCACGGTGTGTGAGGAGAGACGACTAGGTCCGAATACATCAACAGACAGCTCATGCTGATCGCCATCCACGGCGTCCGTTCCTCCCACACGTCTCTATGGCGTACCACACTGCAATCCAGCTCTCATAGGGAGACGACACGTAGCTGCGTGCACAATATTTGCACTGTATGGTCCGCCGTTTTTGGGCGCAGTCGTTGTGCGGTCACACATGTGCCACGATGTATCATTCAGTACATAAGGACGAATGTGCAGTACAGATTGTGGTTCACGCGTACGACATCAGCGGACAGTTGACACAGGCCGCACCACAACGTAGCCTGAGTACGTCGCATGCGAAGGGCATTGAACATGCAAACTTCTCACCAACCAGCTTGCGAAGGCAGGGGGCAAGGTGGGGACGTGGGGAGGGGCGGCATGTACGTCCTGCTGCCATCCACATTACAGTGTACAGCAGGAGCATGTGGAAAGTGAGCAAGACTTGCAAGGTGTTTAACATGAAGCGATACACAGGGGTGCGGGCAGTGCGAGTAGCGAACTATATTGCGAGGGTTGCGGGTGGGCAACACTACAGTAATTGAACGAGTCGTATAACAATTACAGAGCAGGTTTAGGCGACAACGTGGGTTACGTTAAGGCGACAACATGGGTTAGGTTAAGGCACAACATGGGTTAGGTTAAGGCACAACATGGGTTAGGTTAAGGCACAACATGGGTTAGGTTAAGGCACAACATGGGTTAGGTTAAGGCACAACATGGGTTAGGTTAAGGCACAACATGGGTTAGGTTAAGGCACAACATGGGTTAGGTTAAGGCACAACATGGGTTAGGTTGAGGCACAACATGGGTTAGGTTAAGGCACAACATGGGTTAGGTTGAGGCACAACATGGGTTAGGTTGAGGCACAACATGGGTTAGGTTGAGGCACAACATGGGTTAGGTTGAGGTACAACATGGGTTAGGTTAAGGTACAACATGGGTTAGGTTAAGGTACAACATGGGTTAGGTTAAGGTACAACATGGGTTAGGTTAAGGTACAACATGGGTTAGGTTAAGGTACAACATGGGTTAGGTTAAGGTACAACATAGGTTAGGTTAAGGTACAACATAGGTTAGGTTAAGGT
>NW_025728871.1:25000-35000 GCF_021461385.2 Schistocerca piceifrons
CTATGGAAAGCCCAGACCTAGGGCGCCGTTCGGGCAGATGGAGGACCATAGCAGGGAAAAGCAGGCGACGATTGGGATGATCTGGCGAGCAATGAACGTGGACAGCATAGTCGACAAGCAGACGATGGCGGCGAATCCGCAGTGGGGGAACCCCGGCCTCCACCAGTAGACTATCCACGGGGCTGGTGCGAAAAGCGCCAGTGGCAAGCCTAACCCCACAGTGGTGTATGGGGTCTAACAACTTTAACACTGAGGGGGACGCAGACCCATAGGCCAGGCTCCCATAATCAAGCCGGGACTGCACAAGGGCTCTGTACAACCGCAGCAGCGTGCAGCGATCTGCACCCCAAGACGTGTGGCTAAGGCAGCGGAGGGCGTTGAGGTGCCGCCAGCATTTTTGCTTCAGCTGAGTAACATGAGGAACCCATGTGAGCCGGGCATCAAACACGAGTCCCAAGAAGCGGCAAGTGTCCACCACTTCAAGCAGGTGGCCGTCGAGGTAAAGTGCAGGATGAGGGTGGACCGTCCGACGCCTGCAGAAGTGCATTACTCGAGTCTTGGCAGCAGAGAACTGAAAGCCATGAGTCAGTGCCCAAGATGCTGCCTTGCGAACGGCGACTTGCAGCCTGCGTTCGGCGACTCCCGTAGTCGTGGAGCTATAAGAGATGCAGAAGTCGTCGGCATACAAAGAAGGAGACACCGACGACCCCACTGCTGCTGCCAGACCATTAATGGCCACTAAAAATAAGGAGACGCTCAACACTGAGCCCTGTGGGACCCCATTTTCCTGTATATAAGAGGAACTAGAGGTGGCACCGACTTGCACCCGGAAAGAGCGGCGCAATAAAAAGGTTTGAAGGAAAGCCGGGAGCCGACCACGAAGACCCCACCCATGCAACGTGGCGAGGATGTGATGCCTCCATGTGGTGTCATACGCCTTCCGCAGATCGAAAAATACAGCAACAAGATGCTGACGTCGGGCAAAAGCCGTACGGACAGCAGATTCCAGCCGCACCAAATTGTCCACTGCAGACCGGCCCCGACGGAAGCCACCCTGGGATGGAGCGAGGAGACCGCGCGACTCAAGGACCCAACACAAACGCCGCCCCACCATACGTTCGAGCAATTTGCACAAAACGTTGGTGAGGGTAATGGGACGATAGCTGTCCACCGCCAGTGGGTCCGCACCGGGTTTCAAGATGGGGACAATAACGCCCTCCCGCCATTGCGACGGGAACACGCCTTCGCTCCAAATGCGATTAAATATCGCGAGAATGTGTCTCTGGCAGTCCCTGGAGAGATGCTTCAGCATCTGCGCGTGGATGCTGTCTGGGCCTGGTGCTGTATCAGGGCAATCGGCGAGGGCGGCGAGGAATTCCCTCTCGCTGAAAGGAGCATTGTATGTTTCAGAACGACGCGTGTGGAATGAGAACGGCGTCCGCTCGGCTCGCTCCTTTAGAGAGCGAAAGGCGGGGGGATAGGAGGCAGTCGCAGAGCTCTGAGCAAAGTGCGCGGCTAGCCGTTCAGCAATGGCGGCAGCGTCCGTGCAGACAGCGCCGTCCAAGGAGAGCCCAGGGACACCCATAGGGGTCTGGGAGCCATAAATCCGCCGGATCCGGGACCACACGTGCGAGGACGAGACACGGGAGCCCAGGGAGGAGACGTACCTCTCCCAGCACTCCTGCTTACGCCGTGCAATAAGACGACGGGCGAAGGCACGGAGCCTCTTAAAGGCGATGAGGGTCTCCAGAGACGGGTGCCGCCTATGACGCTGGAGAGCCCGCCTACGGTCGCGAATAGCCTCAGCAATCTCTGGCGACCACCAGGGGACAGCCTTCCGCCGAGGGAGGCCAGAGGAACGGGGGATTGCAGCCTCGGCCGCCGAAATGATGGACGTGGTGAAAACACGGACCACCTCGTCAATGTCACCCTGTGGGGGAGACGCAATGGTTACAGCGGAAGTAAAAGCCGGCCAGTCAGCCCTGTGGAGAGCCCAGCGGGGCAAGCGCCCAGAAGAATGACACTGTGGCAGTGACAAATAGATGGGAAAATGGTCACTGCCACACAGGTCAGGATGCACCCTCCAGTGGAGGGATGGGACAAGTCCAGGGCTGCAAATAGAGAGATCGATGGCCGAGAACGAGCCATGGGCCACACTGAAATGTGTGGGAGCACCGGTGTTCAAGAGGCTAAGGTCGAGCTGAGCCAACACATGCTCCACGGCCCGACCGCGATCATCGGAGACAGTCCCACCCCATAGAGGATTGTGGGCATTGAAATCGCCCAGAAGCAGCAATGGTGGCGGGAGTTGAGCCAGCAGCGCAGCCAAGACATGGAGGGGGAGCTCCCCATCCGGAGGAATGTAAACAGAGCATACAGTAATAGCCGGCGAGAGCTCAACCCTGGCAGCAACTGCCTCTAAAGGCGTCTGAAGGTGTACTGGCGAGCTACAGACAGAGTGGTGAACAAAGAGGCAAACCCCACCTGACGCTCGTTGACAGGCAGCACGGTTCTTATAGTATCCCCGATAACCGCGAAGGGCGGGGGTCCGCAGTGCAGGAAACCAAGTTTCCTGCAGAGCAATGCAGAGAACAGGGGAATCACTCAGAAGCATCCGGAGCTCTGGCAGGTGGCGGAAATAACCGCCGCAGTGCCATTGGAGAATGGAAGCAGGAAGGGACTGGGAGGGCGTGAATGCGACTAAGAGGCAGACAGCGCTTCAGAGCCAACCGCCGCCACTGGGGGAGAGTCAGCTGAGTCCATAGGAGAGGCCCCCAAGGGTTCCGTGAGGGCGAGATCCGCGGCAGAGGCGAGGATCTCCACCTCATCCCCGGAGCCAGGACTATGTACAGCAGGCGGTGCTGAAACCGCCGGAACGTCCTTCTTCTTGGACACATTCCGTTCCTTCTTCTCGCGTCTGCCCTTAGGGTGAGAGGGCTGGGAGAGCTTCTCTGAAGGAGCGTCGGAGGCTGACGACGACGCAGAAGCCCTACGACCAGCAGGTGGCGGAACCGTCAGCCACTGGCTGACATCTGGCTGGGAAGGAGAAGAAACGGAGGAAGGGAGAGCCCCGAGGGACCCCTTCCGCGAGAGAGGAACCGGCGGAGGCAACGCCGCCGGAGAAGGAGGGGGAGGAATCGAGCCTCCCGGTTGTGGAGCAGATGGCACTCCCGAAGTAAGCTTGGGGGGAGCGACAGAAGAGGGTTTGCCCCCAACTGCTAAGGGGGCAAGAGAGGAAGGCTTGCCCCCAGGCACGAGGGGGGCAGACAGAGATACATGGCCCCGAGGGCCCACTGAAGGCGGCACAGATGAAGCGACAACCGTCGCCCGTGCGGGCGACGATAACGTGGCTGCAGCATAAGATGTTCGAAGGGAAGCAGGGTACAACCTTTCATATTTCTGTTTAGCCTCTCGATAAGTAAGCCGGTCCAGGGTCTTAAATTCCATGATCTTCCGCTCCTTATGAAGAACGGGGCAATCCGGCGAGCATGGAGAGTGGTGCTCCCCACAGTTAACACATACAGGCGGAGGTGCACATGGAGAATCAGGATGAGAGGGGCGTCCGCAATCTCGACATGTAGCGCTGGATGGGCAACGGGAGGACATATGCCCAAACTTCCAGCACTGGAAGCACCGCATCGGGGGAGGCACGTATGGCTTGACGTCGCAACGGTAAACCATCACCTTGACCTTCTCGGGCAAGACATCACCCTCAAAGGCCAAGATAAAGGCACCGGTGGCCACCCTGTTTGTCTTGGGTCCTCGATGGACACGACGGACAAAATGCACACCACGTCGTTCCAAGTCGGCTCTCAGCTCGTCATCGGATTGCAACAAGAGGTCACGATGGTAAATAATCCCCTGGACCATATTTAAGCTACTGTGGGGAGTGACGGTAACAGGGACGTCACCCAGCTTATCACACAAGAGCAACGCTCGTGACTGGGCTGGGGAGGACGTCTTGAGAAGGATGGACCCATTCCTCATTTTTGACAACCCCGCCACTTCCCCAAACTTATCCTCCAGGTGTTCCACAAAAAACATAGGCTTCGTCGGAAGAAAGGAGTCACCATCAGTCCTGCTGCAGACAAGGTATTGCGGTACGTAAGGCTCCCGCTTGGCACTAGATCGGCGTCCCTCCCATGGCGCAGCCAACGAGGGGAACGTCTGAGGGTCATACTGCGCAGCATCGAAGTCGACTCTACCTCGCTTAGAGACGCTGGTGGCCGTGCGACCGCCAGCTTGATGTGATTTATTGCGCTTCATTGCGCCACATCCGCCCAGATGCCACCTACTCCGAACGAGGGCTCTCCCCAAGGGCGCCACCCAGCCAAAGCAACGGGTACCTGGCCGATATCCCGTTGCCCGGAGTCCCCGTGCCCCAGACAAGATGGGCACATACTCCTTGGCATGCATGGGGAGGAAACAGCTCAGGCATCTGTAGTGCGATCCCTGCGTGGTCAGGGGGCTACCACCAAGAGGGTACATGACGACCCCACCACAACGGACTGGCTACCGTGCTGGATTTTAAGTGTTTAAAGGGTCCACAGTTGTCGTAGGCGCTAAGAAGAAGAGTGCGCACAAGGCGAGAAGGAGACCACCCAGAAGATGTTGGGTGTAGTCCCCCCCACACGACAATAGGTAACATGCAAGATGGTGGAGCATGATGGACCAATACAAAAACACCACGTAAGGTGTCCTTCCCCAAATGGCACGCACCGACGACGGAAATTTGGAAGAAAAAAGGAGGTCAAACCCAAGAGGGGACCATCACAGAAGGCCGAAACGTTTGAGACTCCTTTTAGTCGCCTCTTACGACAGGCAGGAATACCGCGGGCCTATTCTTACCCCCGAACCCGCAGGGGGAGAGCACGAAGGATGTCACGCGACTAGTTAGCAGGCTAGAGTCTCGTTCGTTATCGGAATTAACCAGACAAATCGCTCCACCAACTAAGAACGGCCATGCACCACCACCCACCGAATCAAGAAAGAGCTATCAATCTGTCAATCCTTCCGGTGTCCGGGCCTGGTGAGGTTTCCCGTGTTGAGTCAAATTAAGCCGCAGGCTCCACTCCTGGTGGTGCCCTTCCGTCAATTCCTTTAAGTTTCAGCTTTGCAACCATACTTCCCCCGGAACCCAAAAGCTTTGGTTTCCCGGAGGCTGCCCGCCGAGTCATCGGAGGAACTGCGGCGGATCGCTGGCTGGCATCGTTTATGGTTAGAACTAGGGCGGTATCTGATCGCCTTCGAACCTCTAACTTTCGTTCTTGATTAATGAAAACATACTTGGCAAATGCTTTCGCTTCTGTTCGTCTTGCGACGATCCAAGAATTTCACCTCTAACGTCGCAATACGAATGCCCCCGCCTGTCCCTATTAATCATTACCTCGGGTTCCGAAAACCAACAAAATAGAACCGAGGTCCTATTCCATTATTCCATGCACACAGTATTCAGGCGGGCTTGCCTGCTTTAAGCACTCTAATTTGTTCAAAGTAAACGTGCCGGCCCACCGAGACACTCAATAAAGAGCACCCTGGTAGGATTTCAACGGGGTCCGCCTCGGGACGCACGAGCACGCACGAGGCGGTCGCACGCCTTCAGCTCGCCCCACCGGCAGGACGTCCCACGATACATGCCAGTTAAACACCGACGGGCGGTGAACCAACAGCGTGGGACACAAATCCAACTACGAGCTTTTTAACCGCAACAACTTTAATATACGCTATTGGAGCTGGAATTACCGCGGCTGCTGGCACCAGACTTGCCCTCCAATAGATACTCGTTAAAGGATTTAAAGTGTACTCATTCCGATTACGGGGCCTCGGATGAGTCCCGTATCGTTATTTTTCGTCACTACCTCCCCGTGCCGGGAGTGGGTAATTTGCGCGCCTGCTGCCTTCCTTGGATGTGGTAGCCGTTTCTCAGGCTCCCTCTCCGGAATCGAACCCTGATTCCCCGTTACCCGTTACAACCATGGTAGGCGCAGAACCTACCATCGACAGTTGATAAGGCAGACATTTGAAAGATGCGTCGCCGGTACGAGGACCGTGCGATCAGCCCAAAGTTATTCAGAGTCACCAAGGCAAACGGACCGGACGAGCCGACCGATTGGTTTTGATCTAATAAAAGCGTCCCTTCCATCTCTGGTCGGGACTCTGTTTGCATGTATTAGCTCTAGAATTACCACAGTTATCCAAGTAACGTGGGTACGATCTAAGGAACCATAACTGATTTAATGAGCCATTCGCGGTTTCACCTTAATGCGGCTTGTACTGAGACATGCATGGCTTAATCTTTGAGACAAGCATATGACTACTGGCAGGATCAACCAGGGAGCTGCGTCAACTAGAGCTGAGCAGCCGGCCGCCCGGGAGTGTGTCCCGGGGGCCCGCGCGAACACGCAAGCGTCCGCTCAATCATTCTGCAAACAGGAGGAGGCTGAGCTCCCCTGCACAATACACCTCGAAACCCTCTCAGGTCCCGGCGGCGCGCAGCGCCGTCCCAAGTACTTGGTCGGGTTCGAGAGAGGCGCAATCGCCCGGAGTTAGGCGAGTAGACGCTTTCGGTGCGACCACCCGTGCTCCCAACTGAGCTTGCCGCTGCCGACAGAGGCCCGGGAGCGTGCTGTCGTGGCATTGCCGGCGGGAGACAACACGCGCCACCTACGGTGACCGGCAGCTCCAACGCCAGCGCCACAGAAGGACAAAAGCCCCACTTGGGTGCCGAAGCGAACTCTCCCAGCACAGCGCACGCGCCAACACATCCGCACAGCTGCGATACAAACCACCAGCGAGAACCGCTGGGGCGACCGAGCAGCAGACGGCGTCGCGGCGCCGAGCGCCGGGCGGCGGCGCATCCTCAACGCACACAGTCCTCAATCGGACCAGCACACTGAAGATGTCCACCGCGCTTCGCACCGGGCCCGCGAGGACCTACTTTGGCCGCACGGCGCCGCGCGCAGGGTGCGCCGGCGCGCAGCTGCGACGCCTGCCGCGTCCGTCGGCCGGCGCGCCTGCCACTGGCCGCCCCCACCAGCCGGCTGTAGCGCGTGCGCCCACGCACCGCGCGGCCAGCACGCCGGGAGGCGCCCCCTCACCGGCCGGGGACGGTCCCACCCAGCCACCGCCGCGTATCGCTTCACACCCAGATGCCGTTCAGTTTCGTCGGCATGGTGGGTATCGCTGGAACAACCGGTTAGTACCTCAACCTATCGTCGCCATCACCGATTCACCCCTAGCGAGAACAACCGCACCACAACAGGTTACCATTTGTTCATTTGCGTAACTTCACCAGAAAACGCAGGCGTCCATCGCCATTTGCAACTTCAACGATTATTGCATGCCTGTGTCAGGTGTCACGCCACACTACGTCTGCCCACATACACGCAACAAAATGTGCACGCCTAGACAATACGTGGAAGGTGGCCCCCGTACGTATGCGATGTCCATTGCTCGAACGACTGTCAACCGGCCTCTGTAGCATGTCGCAGATATGGAACGCGGTGCACCATGCCATCACGGTGTGTGAGGAGAGACGACTAGGTCCGAATACATCAACAGACAGCTCATGCTGATCGCCATCCACGGCGTCCGTTCCTCCCACACGTCTCTATGGCGTACCACACTGCAATCCAGCTCTCATAGGGAGACGACACGTAGCTGCGTGCACAATATTTGCACTGTATGGTCCGCCGTTTTTGGGCGCAGTCGTTGTGCGGTCACACATGTGCCACGATGTATCATTCAGTACATAAGGACGAATGTGCAGTACAGATTGTGGTTCACGCGTACGACATCAGCGGACAGTTGACACAGGCCGCACCACAACGTAGCCTGAGTACGTCGCATGCGAAGGGCATTGAACATGCAAACTTCTCACCAACCAGCTTGCGAAGGCAGGGGGCAAGGTGGGGACGTGGGGAGGGGCGGCATGTACGTCCTGCTGCCATCCACATTACAGTGTACAGCAGGAGCATGTGGAAAGTGAGCAAGACTTGCAAGGTGTTTAACATGAAGCGATACACAGGGGTGCGGGCAGTGCGAGTAGCGAACTATATTGCGAGGGTTGCGGGTGGGCAACACTACAGTAATTGAACGAGTCGTATAACAATTACAGAGCAGGTTTAGGCGACAACGTGGGTTACGTTAAGGCGACAACATGGGTTAGGTTAAGGCACAACATGGGTTAGGTTAAGGCACAACATGGGTTAGGTTAAGGCACAACATGGGTTAGGTTAAGGCACAACATGGGTTAGGTTAAGGCACAACATGGGTTAGGTTAAGGCACAACATGGGTTAGGTTAAGGCACAACATGGGTTAGGTTAAGGCACAACATGGGTTAGGTTGAGGCACAACATGGGTTAGGTTAAGGCACAACATGGGTTAGGTTGAGGCACAACATGGGTTAGGTTGAGGCACAACATGGGTTAGGTTGAGGCACAACATGGGTTAGGTTAAGGTACAACATGGGTTAGGTTAAGGTACAACATGGGTTAGGTTAAGGTACAACATGGGTTAGGTTAAGGTACAACATGGGTTAGGTTAAGGTACAACATGGGTTAGGTTAAGGTACAACATAGGTTAGGTTAAGGTACAACATAGGTTAGGTTAAGGTACAACATAGGTTAGGTTAAGGTACAACATAGGTTAGGTTAAGGTACAACATAGGTTAGGTTAAGGTACAACATAGGTTAGGTTAAGGTACAACATAGGTTAGGTTAAGGTACAACATAGGTTAGGTTAGGTTAGGTTAGGTTACACGTTGTTGTACGGAAAGGTGTAGGGGGGGGGGGGGCGGGGGCGGCAGGTTCGTTGATAGTGATTATAGTAAGTGAATGCTTGTGACATGATCAGATTTGTCACGTCAGGATGCACCTTTGGCTTATTAGAGGCGGCGCTCCAATTCTATGCTTGTGTGAGACCTGTGTCTTTGACTCATGTCATTGTTTGTGCGCTGTGACAGGAGGTACTATTGTGATGTTGGGTGCACCGTTGTATAGGACATGTGTGGGTGTTGGTGCCTGGTCTGCGCAATGGTGGATGTCGAAAGGCTGGGATATTGTATTTTCCGCACGGACCTCCTGGTCTGGTTGTGATAGTGTGGATTGTGTAATGTGGCGGAGAAGATGCACTGGATGTTGTTCCATGCTGGTGCTTACATATTGTATGTGCGCCTGTTAGAAGCAGAGAGTGGTGCGTGATCAGAGTGTCTGGCTGACGTGTGGTTCCCATTTTGGGCAGACTCTTTCAGCATGTATACGGACAGTTGTGTATATTTGCTGTAGTTTGATGGCTCTGCATTGATTACTAATCAGCGCCGTGTGTACGGGTAATCTGGTTCCAGTCCAAAATGTTCCATCTGTGTACATTAGTGACAAAGACTCCCCCCATGCAGTGGGGCTCGGTCTGTTATAACTCTTCCGCGTAATATATTTGCCCCACGTTTTTGCGACTGCGAGTGCGAGTGCAACGCGCATGGGGACCGACATGCTGATGGCTCGGTATCGGACGCCGTACAGTGAGCAACGCGATCGCGTCTCTCGCTCGTAAGTGGTACAGGTCGCGGCTCATGTATACGGACAGCGGGAATGTCGCATATTGGAAATAACTCTTCATGAAACGCAAGTTATAGGGGTGGATTGCACTTTACGAGTGCGGGAAACGTCCGCCGTTCATCCGCTGGAGGTGCGAGTTTGGCGGTTGGGGTGGTGCACGAACGGGTGCGGGTGGCGTCATTGCCGGTCCACGGCTTCGTGCGGCAGAGCCACTGGAGATTGGGTGCTATGGTCGACAGAGGCTGCAGCCTTTGTGGGTGGCGTCGAAAGGCGGCCACTGTGGCGCCATCGCTGTCTTAGTCGGCTTGGCGTCTCATAGATGGCGGTAGCGTCGTTGCAGGAGGTCATGTTGCGGGAGACCTACAGATGGCGGTATGTTTTGTGGTGCGGACGTAGTGTTGTCAGATGCGCATAGATGGCGGTATTGCATGTGGTGTCGCCCTAT
>NW_025728871.1:42500-45000 GCF_021461385.2 Schistocerca piceifrons
ATGCATGGCTTAATCTTTGAGACAAGCATATGACTACTGGCAGGATCAACCAGGGAGCTGCGTCAACTAGAGCTGAGCAGCCGGCCGCCCGGGAGTGTGTCCCGGGGGCCCGCGCGAACACGCAAGCGTCCGCTCAATCATTCTGCAAACAGGAGGAGGCTGAGCTCCCCTGCACAATACACCTCGAAACCCTCTCAGGTCCCGGCGGCGCGCAGCGCCGTCCCAAGTACTTGGTCGGGTTCGAGAGAGGCGCAATCGCCCGGAGTTAGGCGAGTAGACGCTTTCGGTGCGACCACCCGTGCTCCCAACTGAGCTTGCCGCTGCCGACAGAGGCCCGGGAGCGTGCTGTCGTGGCATTGCCGGCGGGAGACAACACGCGCCACCTACGGTGACCGGCAGCTCCAACGCCAGCGCCACAGAAGGACAAAAGCCCCACTTGGGTGCCGAAGCGAACTCTCCCAGCACAGCGCACGCGCCAACACATCCGCACAGCTGCGATACAAACCACCAGCGAGAACCGCTGGGGCGACCGAGCAGCAGACGGCGTCGCGGCGCCGAGCGCCGGGCGGCGGCGCATCCTCAACGCACACAGTCCTCAATCGGACCAGCACACTGAAGATGTCCACCGCGCTTCGCACCGGGCCCGCGAGGACCTACTTTGGCCGCACGGCGCCGCGCGCAGGGTGCGCCGGCGCGCAGCTGCGACGCCTGCCGCGTCCGTCGGCCGGCGCGCCTGCCACTGGCCGCCCCCACCAGCCGGCTGTAGCGCGTGCGCCCACGCACCGCGCGGCCAGCACGCCGGGAGGCGCCCCCTCACCGGCCGGGGACGGTCCCACCCAGCCACCGCCGCGTATCGCTTCACACCCAGATGCCGTTCAGTTTCGTCGGCATGGTGGGTATCGCTGGAACAACCGGTTAGTACCTCAACCTATCGTCGCCATCACCGATTCACCCCTAGCGAGAACAACCGCACCACAACAGGTTACCATTTGTTCATTTGCGTAACTTCACCAGAAAACGCAGGCGTCCATCGCCATTTGCAACTTCAACGATTATTGCATGCCTGTGTCAGGTGTCACGCCACACTACGTCTGCCCACATACACGCAACAAAATGTGCACGCCTAGACAATACGTGGAAGGTGGCCCCCGTACGTATGCGATGTCCATTGCTCGAACGACTGTCAACCGGCCTCTGTAGCATGTCGCAGATATGGAACGCGGTGCACCATGCCATCACGGTGTGTGAGGAGAGACGACTAGGTCCGAATACATCAACAGACAGCTCATGCTGATCGCCATCCACGGCGTCCGTTCCTCCCACACGTCTCTATGGCGTACCACACTGCAATCCAGCTCTCATAGGGAGACGACACGTAGCTGCGTGCACAATATTTGCACTGTATGGTCCGCCGTTTTTGGGCGCAGTCGTTGTGCGGTCACACATGTGCCACGATGTATCATTCAGTACATAAGGACGAATGTGCAGTACAGATTGTGGTTCACGCGTACGACATC
Organism: Schistocerca piceifrons; assembly: GCF_021461385.2. NCBI lineage: Eukaryota > Metazoa > Arthropoda > Insecta > Orthoptera > Acrididae > Schistocerca > Schistocerca piceifrons. The sequence goes on from NW_025728871.1 coordinate 44,018, forward strand.
AGCGGACAGTTGACACAGGCCGCACCACAACGTAGCCTGAGTACGTCGCATGCGAAGGGCATTGAACATGCAAACTTCTCACCAACCAGCTTGCGAAGGCAGGGGGCAAGGTGGGGACGTGGGGAGGGGCGGCATGTACGTCCTGCTGCCATCCACATTACAGTGTACAGCAGGAGCATGTGGAAAGTGAGCAAGACTTGCAAGGTGTTTAACATGAAGCGATACACAGGGGTGCGGGCAGTGCGAGTAGCGAACTATATTGCGAGGGTTGCGGGTGGGCAACACTACAGTAATTGAACGAGTCGTATAACAATTACAGAGCAGGTTTAGGCGACAACGTGGGTTACGTTAAGGCGACAACATGGGTTAGGTTAAGGCACAACATGGGTTAGGTTAAGGCACAACATGGGTTAGGTTAAGGCACAACATGGGTTAGGTTAAGGCACAACATGGGTTAGGTTAAGGCACAACATGGGTTAGGTTAAGGCACAACATGGGTTAGGTTAAGGCACAACATGGGTTAGGTTAAGGCACAACATGGGTTAGGTTGAGGCACAACATGGGTTAGGTTAAGGCACAACATGGGTTAGGTTGAGGCACAACATGGGTTAGGTTGAGGCACAACATGGGTTAGGTTGAGGCACAACATGGGTTAGGTTAAGGTACAACATGGGTTAGGTTAAGGTACAACATGGGTTAGGTTAAGGTACAACATGGGTTAGGTTAAGGTACAACATGGGTTAGGTTAAGGTACAACATGGGTTAGGTTAAGGTACAACATAGGTTAGGTTAAGGTACAACATAGGTTAGGTTAAGGTACAACATAGGTTAGGTTAAGGTACAACATAGGTTAGGTTAAGGTACAACATAGGTTAGGTTAAGGTACAACATAGGTTAGGTTAAGGTACAACATAGGTTAGGTTAAGGTACAACATAGGTTAGGTTAGGTTAGGTTAGGTTACACGTTGTTGTACGGAAAGGTG
>NW_025728871.1:52500-57500 GCF_021461385.2 Schistocerca piceifrons
GCAGGCTCCACTCCTGGTGGTGCCCTTCCGTCAATTCCTTTAAGTTTCAGCTTTGCAACCATACTTCCCCCGGAACCCAAAAGCTTTGGTTTCCCGGAGGCTGCCCGCCGAGTCATCGGAGGAACTGCGGCGGATCGCTGGCTGGCATCGTTTATGGTTAGAACTAGGGCGGTATCTGATCGCCTTCGAACCTCTAACTTTCGTTCTTGATTAATGAAAACATACTTGGCAAATGCTTTCGCTTCTGTTCGTCTTGCGACGATCCAAGAATTTCACCTCTAACGTCGCAATACGAATGCCCCCGCCTGTCCCTATTAATCATTACCTCGGGTTCCGAAAACCAACAAAATAGAACCGAGGTCCTATTCCATTATTCCATGCACACAGTATTCAGGCGGGCTTGCCTGCTTTAAGCACTCTAATTTGTTCAAAGTAAACGTGCCGGCCCACCGAGACACTCAATAAAGAGCACCCTGGTAGGATTTCAACGGGGTCCGCCTCGGGACGCACGAGCACGCACGAGGCGGTCGCACGCCTTCAGCTCGCCCCACCGGCAGGACGTCCCACGATACATGCCAGTTAAACACCGACGGGCGGTGAACCAACAGCGTGGGACACAAATCCAACTACGAGCTTTTTAACCGCAACAACTTTAATATACGCTATTGGAGCTGGAATTACCGCGGCTGCTGGCACCAGACTTGCCCGCTCCAATAGATACTCGTTAAAGGATTTAAAGTGTACTCATTCCGATTACGGGGCCTCGGATGAGTCCCGTATCGTTATTTTTCGTCACTACCTCCCCGTGCCGGGAGTGGGTAATTTGCGCGCCTGCTGCCTTCCTTGGATGTGGTAGCCGTTTCTCAGGCTCCCTCTCCGGAATCGAACCCTGATTCCCCGTTACCCCTTTACAACCATGGTAGGCGCAGAACCTACCATCGACAGTTGATAAGGCAGACATTTGAAAGATGCGTCGCCGGTACGAGGACCGTGCGATCAGCCCAAAGTTATTCAGAGTCACCAAGGCAAACGGACCGGACGAGCCGACCGATTGGTTTTGATCTAATAAAAGCGTCCTTCCATCTCTGGTCGGGACTCTGTTTGCATGTATTAGCTCTAGAATTACCACAGTTATCCAAGTAACGTGGGTACGATCTAAGGAACCATAACTGATTTAATGAGCCATTCGCGGTTTCACCTTAATGCGGCTTGTACTGAGACATGCATGGCTTAATCTTTGAGACAAGCATATGACTACTGGCAGGATCAACCAGGGAGCTGCGTCAACTAGAGCTGAGCAGCCGGCCGCCCGGGAGTGTGTCCCGGGGGCCCGCGCGAACACGCAAGCGTCCGCTCAATCATTCTGCAAACAGGAGGAGGCTGAGCTCCCCTGCACAATACACCTCGAAACCCTCTCAGGTCCCGGCGGCGCGCAGCGCCGTCCCAAGTACTTGGTCGGGTTCGAGAGAGGCGCAATCGCCCGGAGTTAGGCGAGTAGACGCTTTCGGTGCGACCACCCGTGCTCCCAACTGAGCTTGCCGCTGCCGACAGAGGCCCGGGAGCGTGCTGTCGTGGCATTGCCGGCGGGAGACAACACGCGCCCACCTACGGTGACCGGCAGCTCCAACGCCAGCGCCACAGAAGGACAAAAGCCCCACTTGGGTGCCGAAGCGAACTCTCCCAGCACAGCGCACGCGGCCAACGACATCCGCACAGCTGCGATACAAACCACCAGCGAGAACCGCTGGGGCGACCGAGCAGCAGACGGCGTCGCGGCGCCGAGCGCCGGGCGGCGGCGCATCCTCAAACGCACACAGTCCTCAATCGGACCAGCACACTGAAGATGTCCCACCGCGCTTCGCACCGGGCCCGGCGAGGACCTACTTTGGCCGCACGGCGCCGCGCGCAGGGTGCGCCGGCGCGCAGCTGCGACGCCTGCCGCGTCCGTCGGCCGGCGCGCCTGCCACTGGCCGCCCCCACCAGCCGGCTGTAGCGCGTGCGCCCACGCACCGCGCGGCCAGCACGCCGGGAGGCGCCCCCTCACCGGCCGGGGACGGTCCCACCCAGCCACCGCCGCGTATCGCTTCACACCCAGATGCCGTTCAGTTTCGTCGGCATGGTGGGTATCGCTGGAACAACCGGTTAGTACCCTCAACCTATCGTCGCCATCACCGATTCACCCCTAGCGAGAACAACCGCACCACAACAGGTTACCATTTGTTCATTTGCGTAACTTCACCAGAAAAACGCAGGCGTCCATCGCCATTTGCAACTTCAACGATTATTGCATGCCTGTGTCAGGTGTCACGCCACACTAAGGCGCTCTGCCCACATACACGCAACAAAATGTGCACGCCTAGACAATACGTGGAAGGTGGCCCCCGTACGTATGCGATGTCCATTGCTCGAACGGACTGTCAACCGGCCTCTGTAGCATGTCGCAGATATGGAACGCGGTGCACCATGCCATCACGGTGTGTGAGGAGAGACGACTAGGTCCGAATACATCACAGACAGCTCATGCTGATCGCCATCCACGGCGTCCGTTCCTCCCACACGTCTCTATGGCGTACCACACTGCAATCCAGCTCTCATAGGGAGACGACACGTAGCTGCGTGCACAATATTTGCACTGTATGGTCCGCCGTTTTTGGGCGCAGTCGTTGTGCGGTCACACATGTGCCACGATGTATCATTCAGTACATAAGGACGAATGTGCAGTACAGATTGTGGTTCACGCGTACGACATCAGCGGACAGTTGACACAGGCCGCACCACAACGTAGCCTGAGTACGTCGCATGCGAAGGGCATTGAACATGCAAACTTCTCACCAACCAGCTTGCGAAGGCAGGGGGCAAGGTTGGGGACGTGGGGAGGGGCGGCATGTACGTCCTGCTGCCATCCACATTACAGTGTACAGCAGGAGCATGTGGAAGTGAGCAAGACTTGCAAGGTGTTTAACATGAAGCGATACACAGGGGTGCGGGCAGTGCGAGTAGCGAACTATATTGCGAGGGTTGCGGGTGGGCAACACTACAGTAATTGAACGAGTCGTATAACAATTACAGAGCAGGTTTAGGCGACAACGTGGGTTACGTTAAGGCGACAACATGGGTTAGGTTAAGGCACAACATGGGTTAGGTTAAGGCACAACATGGTTAGGTTAAGGCACAACATGGGTTAGGTTAAGGCACAACATGGGTTAGGTTAAGGCACAACATGGGTTAGGTTAAGGCACAACATGGGTTAGGTTAAGGCACAACATGGGTTAGGTTAAGGCACAACATGGGTTAGGTTAAGGCACAACATGGGTTAGGTTGAGGCACAACATGGGTTAGGTTAAGGCACAACATGGGTTAGGTTGAGGCACAACATGGGTTAGGTTGAGGCACAACATGGGTTAGGTTGAGGCACAACATGGGTTAGGTTAGGTACAACATGGGTTAGGTTAAGGGTACAACATGGGTTAGGTTAAGGGTACAACATGGGTTAGGTTAAGGTACAACATGGGTTAGGTTAAGGTACAACATGGGTTAGGTTAAGGTACAACATAGGTTAGGTTAAGGTACAACATAGGTTAGGTTAAGGTACAACATAGGTTAGGTTAAGGTACAACATAGGTTAGGTTAAGGTACAACATAGGTTAGGTTAAGGTACAACATAGGTTAGGTTAGGTTAGGTTAGGTTACACGTTGTTGTACGGAAAGGTGTGGGGGGGGGGGGGGGGGGGCGGGGGCGGCAGGTTCGTTGATAGTGATTATAGTAAGTGAATGCTTGTGACATGATCAGATTTGTCACGTCAGGATGCACCTTTGGCTTATTAGAGGCGGCGCTCCAATTCTATGCTTGTGTGAGACCTGTGTCTTTGACTCATGTCATTGTTTGTGCGCTGTGACAGGAGGTACTATTGTGATGTTGGGTGCACCGTTGTATAGGACATGTGTGGGTGTTGGTGCCTGGTCTGCGCAATGGTGGATGTCGAAAGGCTGGGATATTGTATTTTCCGCACGGACCTCCTGGTCTGGTTGTGATAGTGTGGATTGTGTAATGTGGCGGAGAAGATGCACTGGATGTTGTTCCATGCTGGTGCTTACATATTGTATGTGCGCCTGTTAGAAGCAGAGAGTGGTGCGTGATCAGAGTGTCTGGCTGACGTGTGGTTCCCATTTTGGGCAGACTCTTTCAGCATGTATACGGACAGTTGTGTATATTTGCTGTAGTTTGATGGCTCTGCATTGATTACTAATCAGCGCCGTGTGTACGGGTAATCTGGTTCCAGTCCAAAATGTTCCATCTGTGTACATTAGTGACAAAGACTCCCCCCATGCAGTGGGGCTCGGTCTGTTATAACTCTTCCGCGTAATATATTTGCCCCACGTTTTTGCGACTGCGAGTGCGAGTGCAACGCGCATGGGGACCGACATGCTGATGGCTCGGTATCGGACGCCGTACAGTGAGCAACGCGATCGCGTCTCTCGCTCGTAAGTGGTACAGGTCGCGGCTCATGTATACGGACAGCGGGAATGTCGCATATTGGAAATAACTCTTCATGAAACGCAAGTTATAGGGGTGGATTGCACTTTACGAGTGCGGGAAACGTCCGCCGTTCATCCGCTGGAGGTGCGAGTTTGGCGGTTGGGGTGGTGCACGAACGGGTGCGGGTGGCGTCATTGCCGGTCCACGGCTTCGTGCGGCAGAGCCACTGGAGATTGGGTGCTATGGTCGACAGAGGCTGCAGCCTTTGTGGGTGGCGTCGAAAGGCGGCCACTGTGGCGCCATCGCTGTCTTAGTCGGCTTGGCGTCTCATAGATGGCGGTAGCGTCGTTGCAGGAGGTCATGTTGCGGGAGACCTACAGATGGCGGTATGTTTTTGTGGTGCGGACGTAGTGTTGTCAGATGCGCATAGATGGCGGTATTGCATGTGGTGTCGCCCTATTTTCATAGATGGCGATACTGTTTTGCCGGCATGGGTGGCGTAGTTCCGTCGGATCCCTGTAGG
>NW_025728871.1:65000-67500 GCF_021461385.2 Schistocerca piceifrons
CAACTAGAGCTGAGCAGCCGGCCGCCCGGGAGTGTGTCCCGGGGGCCCGCGCGAACACGCAAGCGTCCGCTCAATCATTCTGCAAACAGGAGGAGGCTGAGCTCCCCTGCACAATACACCTCGAAACCCTCTCAGGTCCCGGCGGCGCGCAGCGCCGTCCCAAGTACTTGGTCGGGTTCGAGAGAGGCGCAATCGCCCGGAGTTAGGCGAGTAGACGCTTTCGGTGCGACCACCCGTGCTCCCAACTGAGCTTGCCGCTGCCGACAGAGGCCCGGGAGCGTGCTGTCGTGGCATTGCCGGCGGGAGACAACACGCGCCACCTACGGTGACCGGCAGCTCCAACGCCAGCGCCACAGAAGGACAAAAGCCCCACTTGGGTGCCGAAGCGAACTCTCCCAGCACAGCGCACGCGCCAACACATCCGCACAGCTGCGATACAAACCACCAGCGAGAACCGCTGGGGCGACCGAGCAGCAGACGGCGTCGCGGCGCCGAGCGCCGGGCGGCGGCGCATCCTCAACGCACACAGTCCTCAATCGGACCAGCACACTGAAGATGTCCACCGCGCTTCGCACCGGGCCCGCGAGGACCTACTTTGGCCGCACGGCGCCGCGCGCAGGGTGCGCCGGCGCGCAGCTGCGACGCCTGCCGCGTCCGTCGGCCGGCGCGCCTGCCACTGGCCGCCCCCACCAGCCGGCTGTAGCGCGTGCGCCCACGCACCGCGCGGCCAGCACGCCGGGAGGCGCCCCCTCACCGGCCGGGGACGGTCCCACCCAGCCACCGCCGCGTATCGCTTCACACCCAGATGCCGTTCAGTTTCGTCGGCATGGTGGGTATCGCTGGAACAACCGGTTAGTACCTCAACCTATCGTCGCCATCACCGATTCACCCCTAGCGAGAACAACCGCACCACAACAGGTTACCATTTGTTCATTTGCGTAACTTCACCAGAAAACGCAGGCGTCCATCGCCATTTGCAACTTCAACGATTATTGCATGCCTGTGTCAGGTGTCACGCCACACTACGTCTGCCCACATACACGCAACAAAATGTGCACGCCTAGACAATACGTGGAAGGTGGCCCCCGTACGTATGCGATGTCCATTGCTCGAACGACTGTCAACCGGCCTCTGTAGCATGTCGCAGATATGGAACGCGGTGCACCATGCCATCACGGTGTGTGAGGAGAGACGACTAGGTCCGAATACATCAACAGACAGCTCATGCTGATCGCCATCCACGGCGTCCGTTCCTCCCACACGTCTCTATGGCGTACCACACTGCAATCCAGCTCTCATAGGGAGACGACACGTAGCTGCGTGCACAATATTTGCACTGTATGGTCCGCCGTTTTTGGGCGCAGTCGTTGTGCGGTCACACATGTGCCACGATGTATCATTCAGTACATAAGGACGAATGTGCAGTACAGATTGTGGTTCACGCGTACGACATCAGCGGACAGTTGACACAGGCCGCACCACAACGTAGCCTGAGTACGTCGCATGCGAAGGGCATTGAACATGCAAACTTCTCACCAACCAGCTTGCGAAGGCAGGGGGCAAGGTGGGGACGTGGGGAGGGGCGGCATGTACGTCCTGCTGCCATCCACATTACAGTGTACAGCAGGAGCATGTGGAAAGTGAGCAAGACTTGCAAGGTGTTTAACATGAAGCGATACACAGGGGTGCGGGCAGTGCGAGTAGCGAACTATATTGCGAGGGTTGCGGGTGGGCAACACTACAGTAATTGAACGAGTCGTATAACAATTACAGAGCAGGTTTAGGCGACAACGTGGGTTACGTTAAGGCGACAACATGGGTTAGGTTAAGGCACAACATGGGTTAGGTTAAGGCACAACATGGGTTAGGTTAAGGCACAACATGGGTTAGGTTAAGGCACAACATGGGTTAGGTTAAGGCACAACATGGGTTAGGTTAAGGCACAACATGGGTTAGGTTAAGGCACAACATGGGTTAGGTTAAGGCACAACATGGGTTAGGTTGAGGCACAACATGGGTTAGGTTAAGGCACAACATGGGTTAGGTTGAGGCACAACATGGGTTAGGTTGAGGCACAACATGGGTTAGGTTGAGGCACAACATGGGTTAGGTTAAGGTACAACATGGGTTAGGTTAAGGTACAACATGGGTTAGGTTAAGGTACAACATGGGTTAGGTTAAGGTACAACATGGGTTAGGTTAAGGTACAACATGGGTTAGGTTAAGGTACAACATAGGTTAGGTTAAGGTACAACATAGGTTAGGTTAAGGTACAACATAGGTTAGGTTAAGGTACAACATAGGTTAGGTTAAGGTACAACATAGGTTAGGTTAAGGTACAACATAGGTTAGGTTAAGGTACAACATAGGTTAGGTTAGGTTAGGTTAGGTTACACGTTGTTGTACGGAAAGGTGTAGGGGGGGGGGGGGGCGGGGGCGGCAGGTTCGTTGATAGTGATTATAGTAAGTGAATGCTTGTGACATGATCAGATTTGTCACG
>NW_025728872.1:0-7500 GCF_021461385.2 Schistocerca piceifrons
TTCGCTATCGGTCTCGTGGTCATATTTAGTCTCAGATGGAGTTTACCACCCACTTGGAGCTGCACTCTCAAGCAACCCGACTCGAAGGAGAGGTCCCGCCGACGCTCGCACCGGCCGCTACGGGCCTGGCACCCTCTACGGGCCGTGGCCTCATTCAAGTTGGACTTGGGCTCGGCGCGAGGCGTCGGGGTAGTGGACCCTCCCAAACACCACATGCCACGACAGGCGGCAGCCTGCGGGGTTCGGTGCTGGACTCTTCCCTGTTCGCTCGCCGCTACTGGGGGAATCCTTGTTAGTTTCTTTTCCTCCGCTTAGTAATATGCTTAAATTCAGCGGGTAGTCTCGCCTGCTCTGAGGTCGTTGTACGAGGTGTCGCACGCCACACCGCCAGCCGGCTGTGCACGCTACCGAGAAAGTACCGGTATGCGAACCGCCAGGCGACGGGCGCGCATCGCACGTTTGAGGAGACGCGGCCGGCCCCACAGGCGGCCGCGACACTCCCAGGTCTGCGAAGCGGGGCAAACGCCGCGCGCTTCAGTATACGTAGCCGACCCTCAGCCAGACGTGGCCCGGGAACGGAATCCATGGACCGCAATGTGCGTTCGAAACGTCGATGTTCATGTGTCCTGCAGTTCACATGTCGACGCGCAATTTGCTGCGTTCTTCATCGACCCACGAGCCGAGTGATCCACCGTCCTGGGTGATCTTTTCTCAAGTTTCCGCCGTCTCTTTCGAGACGGTCGCATAGGCGGGAGTGAGGCGTGTGGCGGCCCCTGTTCCAGCGTTCTGTGTCCAACGGCCTCACGGCCGACGGGCGTCGTACGGCTCCACACCGGAGCGGACAGGCACTCGGGCGAAAGTCATTCAAAACCGGCGCCAGGCGCCAGGTGCCGCAGGCCAGCCGCTCCAGCGCTTCAGCGCTCGTACCACACAACATTGCCGCTAGTTTTGAGAGGCACGCGTGGTTCCGCACGCGGCGCACGGCTACTGCGAGCCGTACAGGTAGCGTGTTGCGCGACACGACACGCACATCGAAAGACATGCAGTCTAGTCGGTAATGATCCTTCCGCAGGTTCACCTACGGAAACCTTGTTACGACTTTTACTTCCTCTAAATGATCAAGTTTGGTCATCTTTCCGGTAGCATCGGCAACGACAGAGTCAATGCCGCGTACCAGTCCGAAGACCTCACTAAATCATTCAATCGGTAGTAGCGACGGGCGGTGTGTACAAAGGGCAGGGACGTAATCAACGCGAGCTTATGACTCGCGCTTACTGGGAATTCCTCGTTCATGGGGAACAATTGCAAGCCCCAATCCCTAGCACGAAGGAGGTTCAGCGGGTTACCCCGACCTTTCGGCCTAGGAAGACACGCTGATTCCTTCAGTGTAGCGCGCGTGCGGCCCAGAACATCTAAGGGCATCACAGACCTGTTATTGCTCAATCTCGTGCGGCTAGAAGCCGCCTGTCCCTCTAAGAAGAAAAGTAATCGCTGACAGCACGAAGGATGTCACGCGACTAGTTAGCAGGCTAGAGTCTCGTTCGTTATCGGAATTAACCAGACAAATCGCTCCACCAACTAAGAACGGCCATGCACCACCACCCACCGAATCAAGAAAGAGCTATCAATCTGTCAATCCTTCCGGTGTCCGGGCCTGGTGAGGTTTCCCGTGTTGAGTCAAATTAAGCCGCAGGCTCCACTCCTGGTGGTGCCCTTCCGTCAATTCCTTTAAGTTTCAGCTTTGCAACCATACTTCCCCCGGAACCCAAAAGCTTTGGTTTCCCGGAGGCTGCCCGCCGAGTCATCGGAGGAACTGCGGCGGATCGCTGGCTGGCATCGTTTATGGTTAGAACTAGGGCGGTATCTGATCGCCTTCGAACCTCTAACTTTCGTTCTTGATTAATGAAAACATACTTGGCAAATGCTTTCGCTTCTGTTCGTCTTGCGACGATCCAAGAATTTCACCTCTAACGTCGCAATACGAATGCCCCCGCCTGTCCCTATTAATCATTACCTCGGGTTCCGAAAACCAACAAAATAGAACCGAGGTCCTATTCCATTATTCCATGCACACAGTATTCAGGCGGGCTTGCCTGCTTTAAGCACTCTAATTTGTTCAAAGTAAACGTGCCGGCCCACCGAGACACTCAATAAGAGCACCCTGGTAGGATTTCAACGGGGTCCGCCTCGGGACGCACGAGCACGCACGGGGCGGTCGCACGCCTTCGGCTCGCCCCACCGGCAGGACGTCCCACGATACATGCCAGTTAAACACCGACGGGCGGTGAACCAACAGCGTGGGACACAAATCCAACTACGAGCTTTTTAACCGCAACAACTTTAATATACGCTATTGGAGCTGGAATTACCGCGGCTGCTGGCACCAGACTTGCCCTCCAATAGATACTCGTTAAAGGATTTAAAGTGTACTCATTCCGATTACGGGGCCTCGGATGAGTCCCGTATCGTTATTTTTCGTCACTACCTCCCCGTGCCGGGAGTGGGTAATTTGCGCGCCTGCTGCCTTCCTTGGATGTGGTAGCCGTTTCTCAGGCTCCCTCTCCGGAATCGAACCCTGATTCCCCGTTACCCGTTACAACCATGGTAGGCGCAGAACCTACCATCGACAGTTGATAAGGCAGACATTTGAAAGATGCGTCGCCGGTACGAGGACCGTGCGATCAGCCCAAAGTTATTCAGAGTCACCAAGGCAAACGGACCGGACGAGCCGACCGATTGGTTTTGATCTAATAAAAGCGTCCCTTCCATCTCTGGTCGGGACTCTGTTTGCATGTATTAGCTCTAGAATTACCACAGTTATCCAAGTAACGTGGGTACGATCTAAGGAACCATAACTGATTTAATGAGCCATTCGCGGTTTCACCTTAATGCGGCTTGTACTGAGACATGCATGGCTTAATCTTTGAGACAAGCATATGACTACTGGCAGGATCAACCAGGGAGCTGCGTCAACTAGAGCTGAGCAGCCGGCCGCCCGGGAGTGTGTCCCGGGGGCCCGCGCGAACACGCAAGCGTCCGCTCAATCATTCTGCAAACAGGAGGAGGCTGAGCTCCCCTGCACAATACACCTCGAAACCCTCTCAGGTCCCGGCGGCGCGCAGCGCCGTCCCAAGTACTTGGTCGGGTTCGAGAGAGGCGCAATCGCCCGGAGTTAGGCGAGTAGACGCTTTCGGTGCGACCACCCGTGCTCCCAACTGAGCTTGCCGCTGCCGACAGAGGCCCGGGAGCGTGCTGTCGTGGCATTGCCGGCGGGAGACAACACGCGCCACCTACGGTGACCGGCAGCTCCAACGCCAGCGCCACAGAAGGACAAAAGCCCCACTTGGGTGCCGAAGCGAACTCTCCCAGCACAGCGCACACGCCAACACATCCGCACAGCTGCGATACAAACCACCAGCGAGAACCGCTGGGGGCGACCGAGCAGCAGACGGCGTCGCGGCGCCGAGCGCCGGGCGGCGGCGCATCCTCAACGCACACAGTCCTCAATCGGACCAGCACACTGCAGATGTCCACCGCGCTTCGCACCGGGCCCGCGAGGACCTACTTTGGCCGCACGGCGCCGCGCGCAGGGTGCGCCGGCGCGCAGCTGCGACGCCTGCCGCGTCCGTCGGCCGGCGCGCCTGCCACTGGCCGCCCCCACCAGCCGGCTGTAGCGCGTGCGCCCACGCACCGCGCGGCCAGCACGCCGGGAGGCGCCCCCTCACCGGCCGGGGACGGTCCCACCCAGCCACCGCCGCGTATCGCTTCACACCCAGATGCCGTTCAGTTTCGTCGGCATGGTGGGTATCGCTGGAACAACCGGTTAGTACCTCAACCTATCGTCGCCATCACCGATTCACCCCTAGCGAGAACAACCGCACCACAACGGGTTACCATTTCTTCATTTGCGTAACTTCACCAGAAAACGTAGGCGTCCATCGCCATTTGCAACTTCAACCATTATTGCATGCCTGTGTCAGGTGTCACGCCACACTACGTCTGCCCACATACACGCAACAAAATGTGCACGCCTAGACAATACGTGGAAGGTGGCCCCCGTACGTATGCGATGTCCATTGCTCGAACGACTGTCAACCGGCTTCTGTAGCATGTCGCAGATATGGAACGCGCTGCACCATGCCATCACGGTGTGTGAGGAGAGACGACTAGGTCCGAATACATCAACAGACAGCTCATGCTGATCGCCATCCACGGCGTCCGTTCCTCCCACACGTCTCTATGGCGTACCACACTGCAATCCAGCTCTCATAGGGAGACGACACGTAGCTGCGTGCACAATATTTGCACTGTATGGTCCGCCGTTTTTGGGCGCAGTCGTTGTACGGTCACACATGTGCCACGATGTATCATTCAGTACATAAGGACGAATGTGCAGTACAGATTGTGGTTCACGCGTACGACATCAGCGGACAGTTGACACAGGCCGCACCACAACGTAGCCTGCGTACGTCGCATGCGAAGGGCATTGAACATGCAAACTTGTCACCAACCACCTTGCGAAGGCAGGGGGCAAGGTGGGGACGTGGGGAGAGGTGGGGGGGGGGGGGGGCGGCATGTACGCCCTGCTGCCATCCACATTACAGTGTACAGCAGGAGCATGTGGAAAGTCAGCAAGACTTGCAAGGTGTTTAACATGAAGCGATACACAGGGGAGCGGGCAGTGCGAGTAGCGAACTATATTGCGAGGGTTGCGGGTGGGCAACACTACACTAATTGAACGAGTCGTATAACAATTACAGAGCAGGTTTAGGCGACAACGTGGGTTACGATAGGCGACAACGTGGGTTACGTTAGGGGACAACGTGGGTTACGTTAGGGGACAACGTGGGTTACGTTAGGGGACAACGTGGGTTACGTTAGGGGACAACGTGGGTTACGTTAGGGGACAACGTGGGTTACGTTAGGGGACAACGTGGGTTACGTTAGGGGACAACGTGGGTTAGGTTAAGGCACAACATGGGTTAGGTTAAGGCACAACATGGGTTAGGTTAAGGCACAACATGGGTTAGGTTAAGGCACAACATGGGTTAGGTTAAGGCACAACATGGGTTAGGTTACGGCACAACATGGGTTAGGTTAAGGCACAACATGGGTTAGGTTAAGGCACAACATGGGTTAGGTTAGGGGACAACATGGGTTAGGTTAGGGGACAACATGGGTTAGGTTAGGGGACAACATGGGTTAGGTTAAGGCACAACATGGGTTAGGTTAGGGGACAACATGGGTTAGGTTAAGGCACAACATGGGTTAGGTTAGGGGACAACATGGGTTAGGTTAGGGGACAACATGGGTTAGGTTAAGGCACAACATGGGTTAGGTTAAGGCACAACATGGGTTAGGTTAAGGCACAACATGGGTTAGGTTAGGGGACAACATGGGTTAGGTTAGGGGACAACTTGGGTTAGGTTAGGGGACAACATGGGTTAGGTTAAGGCACAACATGGGTTAGGTTAAGGCACAACATGGGTTAGGTTAGGGCACAACATGGGTTAGGTTAGGGCACAACATGGGTTAGGTTAGGGCACAACATGGGTTAGGTTAGGGGACAACATGGGTTAGGTTAGGGGACAACATGGGTTAGGTTAGGGGACAACATGGGTTAGGTTAGGGGACAACATGGGTTAGGTTAGGGGACAACATGGGTTAGGTTAGGGGACAACATGGGTTAGGTTAGGGGACAACATGGGTTAGGTTAGGGGACAACATGGGTTAGGTTAGGGGACAACATGGGTTAGGTTAGGGGACAACATGGGTTAGGTTAAGGCACAACATGGGTTAGGTTAAGGCACAACATGGGTTAGGTTAGGGGACAACATGGGTTAGGTTAGGGGACAACATGGGTTAGGTTAGGGGACAACATGGGTTAGGTTAAGGCACAACATGGGTTAGGTTAGGGGACAACATGGGTTAGGTTAAGGCACAACATGGGTTAGGTTAGGGGACAACATGGGTTAGGTTAGGGGACAACATGGGTTAGGTTAAGGCACAACATGGGTTAGGTTAAGGCACAACATGGGTTAGGTTAAGGCACAACATGGGTTAGGTTAGGGGACAACATGGGTTAGGTTAGGGGACAACTTGGGTTAGGTTAGGGGACAACATGGGTTAGGTTAAGGCACAACATGGGTTAGGTTAAGGCACAACATGGTTAGGTTAGGGGACAACATGGGTTAGGTTAGGGGACAACATGGGTTAGGTTAAGGCACAACATGGGTTAGGTTAGGGGACAACATGGGTTAGGTTAAGGCACAACATGGGTTAGGTTAGGGGACAACATGGGTTAGGTTAGGGGACAACATGGGTTAGGTTAAGGCACAACATGGGTTAGGTTAAGGCACAACATGGGTTAGGTTAAGGGACAACATGGGTTAGGTTAGGGGACAACTTGGGTTAGGTTAGGGGACAACATGGGTTAGGTTAAGGCACAACATGGGTTAGGTTAAGGCACAACATGGGTTAGGTTAAGGTACAACTGGGTTAGGTTAAGGTACAACATGGGTTAGGTTAGGTTACACGTTGTTGTAAGGAAAGGGTGTGGGGGGGGGGGGGGGGCGGGGCGGCAGGTTCGTTGATAGTGATTATAGTAAGTGAATGCTTGTGACATGATGAGATTTGTCACGTCAGGATGCACCTTTGGCTTATTAGAGGCGGCGCTCCAATTCTATGCTTGTGTCAGACCTGTGTCTTTGACTCATGTCATTGTTTGTGCGCTGTGACAGGAGGTACTATTGTGATGTTGGGTGCACCGTTGTATAGGACATGTGTGGGTGTTGGTGCCTTATCTGCGCAATGGTGGATGTCGAAAGGGTGGGATATTCTATTTTCCGCATGGACCTCCTGGTCTGGTTGTGATAGTGTGGATTGTGTAATGTGGCGGAGAGGATGCACTGGATGTTGTTCCATGCTGGTGCTTACATATTGTATGTGCGCCTGTTAGAAGCAGAGAGTGGTGCGTGATCAGAGTGTCTGGCTGACGTGTGGTTCCCATTGTGGGCAGACTCTTTCAGCATGTATACGGACAGTTGTATATATTTTCTGTAGTTTGATGGCTCTGCATTGATTACTAATCAGCGCCGTGTGTACGGGTAATCTGGTTCCAGTCCACAATGTTCTATCTGTGTACATTAGTGACAAAGACTCCCCCCATGCAGTGGGGCTCGGTCTGTTATAACTCTTCCGCGTAATATATTTGCCCCACGTTTTTGCGAGTGCGAAGTGCGAGTGCAACGCGCATGGGGACCGACATGCTGATGGCTCGGTATCGGACGCCGTACAGTGAGCAACGCGATCGCGTCTCTCGCTCGTAAGTGGTACAGGTCGCGGCTCATGTATAGGGACAGCGGGAATGTCGCATATTGGAAATAACTCTTCATGAAACGCAAGTTATAGGGGTGGATTGCACTTTACGAGTGCGGGAAACGTCCGCCGTTCATCCGCTGGAGGTGCGCGTTTGGCGGTTGGGGTGGTCCACGAACGGGT
>NW_025728872.1:12500-20000 GCF_021461385.2 Schistocerca piceifrons
TCATTCAAGTTGGACTTGGGCTCGGCGCGAGGCGTCGGGGTAGTGGACCCTCCCAAACACCACATGCCACGACAGGCGGCAGCCTGCGGGGTTCGGTGCTGGACTCTTCCCTGTTCGCTCGCCGCTACTGGGGGAATCCTTGTTAGTTTCTTTTCCTCCGCTTAGTAATATGCTTAAATTCAGCGGGTAGTCTCGCCTGCTCTGAGGTCGTTGTACGAGGTGTCGCACGCCACACCGCCAGCCGGCTGTGCACGCTACCGAGAAAGTACCGGTATGCGAACCGCCAGGCGACGGGCGCGCATCGCACGTTTGAGGAGACGCGGCCGGCCCCACAGGCGGCCGCGACACTCCCAGGTCTGCGAAGCGGGGCAAACGCCGCGCGCTTCAGTATACGTAGCCGACCCTCAGCCAGACGTGGCCCGGGAACGGAATCCATGGACCGCAATGTGCGTTCGAAACGTCGATGTTCATGTGTCCTGCAGTTCACATGTCGACGCGCAATTTGCTGCGTTCTTCATCGACCCACGAGCCGAGTGATCCACCGTCCTGGGTGATCTTTTCTCAAGTTTCCGCCGTCTCTTTCGAGACGGTCGCATAGGCGGGAGTGAGGCGTGTGGCGGCCCCTGTTCCAGCGTTCTGTGTCCAACGGCCTCACGGCCGACGGGCGTCGTACGGCTCCACACCGGAGCGGACAGGCACTCGGGCGAAAGTCATTCAAAACCGGCGCCAGGCGCCAGGTGCCGCAGCCAGCCGCTCCAGCGCTTCAGCGCTCGTACCACACAACATTGCCGCTAGTTTTGAGAGGCACGCGTGGTTCCGCACGCGGCGCACGGCTACTGCGAGCCGTACAGGTAGCGTGTTGCGCGACACGACACGCACATCGAAAGACATGCAGTCTAGTCGGTAATGATCCTTCCGCAGGTTCACCTACGGAAACCTTGTTACGACTTTTACTTCCTCTAAATGATCAAGTTTGGTCATCTTTCCGGTAGCATCGGCAACGACAGAGTCAATGCCGCGTACCAGTCCGAAGACCTCACTAAATCATTCAATCGGTAGTAGCGACGGGCGGTGTGTACAAAGGGCAGGGACGTAATCAACGCGAGCTTATGACTCGCGCTTACTGGGAATTCCTCGTTCATGGGGAACAATTGCAAGCCCCAATCCCTAGCACGAAGGAGGTTCAGCGGGTTACCCCGACCTTTCGGCCTAGGAAGACACGCTGATTCCTTCAGTGTAGCGCGCGTGCGGCCCAGAACATCTAAGGGCATCACAGACCTGTTATTGCTCAATCTCGTGCGGCTAGAAGCCGCCTGTCCCTCTAAGAAGAAAAGTAATCGCTGACAGCACGAAGGATGTCACGCGACTAGTTAGCAGGCTAGAGTCTCGTTCGTTATCGGAATTAACCAGACAAATCGCTCCACCAACTAAGAACGGCCATGCACCACCACCCACCGAATCAAGAAAGAGCTATCAATCTGTCAATCCTTCCGGTGTCCGGGCCTGGTGAGGTTTCCCGTGTTGAGTCAAATTAAGCCGCAGGCTCCACTCCTGGTGGTGCCCTTCCGTCAATTCCTTTAAGTTTCAGCTTTGCAACCATACTTCCCCCGGAACCCAAAAGCTTTGGTTTCCCGGAGGCTGCCCGCCGAGTCATCGGAGGAACTGCGGCGGATCGCTGGCTGGCATCGTTTATGGTTAGAACTAGGGCGGTATCTGATCGCCTTCGAACCTCTAACTTTCGTTCTTGATTAATGAAAACATACTTGGCAAATGCTTTCGCTTCTGTTCGTCTTGCGACGATCCAAGAATTTCACCTCTAACGTCGCAATACGAATGCCCCGCCTGTCCCTATTAATCATTACCTCGGGTTCCGAAAACCAACAAAATAGAACCGAGGTCCTATTCCATTATTCCATGCACACAGTATTCAGGCGGGCTTGCCTGCTTTAAGCACTCTAATTTGTTCAAAGTAAACGTGCCGGCCCACCGAGACACTCAATAAAGAGCACCCTGGTAGGATTTCAACGGGGTCCGCCTCGGGACGCACGAGCACGCACGGGGCGGTCGCACGCCTTCGGCTCGCCCCACCGGCAGGACGTCCCACGATACATGCCAGTTAAACACCGACGGGCGGTGAACCAACAGCGTGGGACACAAATCCAACTACGAGCTTTTTAACCGCAACAACTTTAATATACGCTATTGGAGCTGGAATTACCGCGGCTGCTGGCACCAGACTTGCCCTCCAATAGATACTCGTTAAAGGATTTAAAGTGTACTCATTCCGATTACGGGGCCTCGGATGGAGTCCCGTATCGTTATTTTTCGTCACTACCTCCCCGTGCCGGGAGTGGGTAATTTGCGCGCCTGCTGCCTTCCTTGGATGTGGTAGCCGTTTCTCAGGCTCCCTCTCCGGAATCGAACCCTGATTCCCCGTTACCCGTTACAACCATGGTAGGCGCAGAACCTACCATCGACAGTTGATAAGGCAGACATTTGAAAGATGCGTCGCCGGTACGAGGACCGTGCGATCAGCCCAAAGTTATTCAGAGTCACCAAGGCAAAACGGACCGGACGAGCCGACCGATTGGTTTTGATCTAATAAAAGCGTCCCTTCCATCTCTGGTCGGGACTCTGTTTGCATGTATTAGCTCTAGAATTACCACAGTTATCCAAGTAACGTGGGTACGATCTAAGGAACCATAACTGATTTAATGAGCCATTCGCGGTTTCACCTTAATGCGGCTTGTACTGAGACATGCATGGCTTAATCTTTGAGACAAGCATATGACTACTGGCAGGATCAACCAGGGAGCTGCGTCAACTAGAGCTGAGCAGCCGGCCGCCCGGGAGTGTGTCCCGGGGGCCCGCGCGAACACGCAAGCGTCCGCTCAATCATTCTGCAAACAGGAGGAGGCTGAGCTCCCCTGCACAATACACCTCGAAACCCTCTCAGGTCCCGGCGGCGCGCAGCGCCGTCCCAAGTACTTGGTCGGGTTCGAGAGAGGCGCAATCGCCCGGAGTTAGGCGAGTAGACGCTTTCGGTGCGACCACCCGTGCTCCCAACTGAGCTTGCCGCTGCCGACAGAGGCCGGGAGCGTGCTGTCGTGGCATTGCCGGCGGGAGACAACACGCGCCACCTACGGTGACCGGCAGCTCCAACGCCAGCGCCACAGAAGGACAAAAGCCCCACTTGGGTGCCGAAGCGAACTCTCCCAGCACAGCGCACACGCCAACACATCCGCACAGCTGCGATACAAACCACCAGCGAGAACCGCTGGGGCGACCGAGCAGCAGACGGCGTCGCGGCGCCGAGCGCCGGGCGGCGGCGCATCCTCAACGCACACAGTCCTCAATCGGACCAGCACACTGCAGATGTCCACCGCGCGCTTCGCACCGGGCCCGCGAGGACCTACTTTGGCCGCACGGCGCCGCGCGCAGGGTGCGCCGGCGCGCAGCTGCGACGCCTGCCGCGTCCGTCGGCCGGCGCGCCTGCCACTTGGCCGCCCCCACCAGCCGGCTGTAGCGCGTGCGCCCACGCACCGCGCGGCCAGCACGCCGGGAGGCGCCCCCTCACCGGCCGGGGACGGTCCCACCCAGCCACCGCCGCGTATCGCTTCACACCCAGATGCCGTTCAGTTTCGTCGGCATGGTGGGTATCGCTGGAACAACCGGTTAGTACCTCAACCTATCGTCGCCATCACCGATTCACCCCTAGCGAGAACAACCGCACCACAACGGGTTACCATTTCTTCATTTGCGTAACTTCACCAGAAAACGTAGGCGTCCATCGCCATTTGCAACTTCAACCATTATTGCATGCCTGTGTCAGGTGTCACGCCACACTACGTCTGCCCACATACACGCAACAAAATGTGCACGCCTAGACAATACGTGGAAGGTGGCCCCCCGTACGTATGCGATGTCCATTGCTCGAACGACTGTCAACCGGCTTCTGTAGCATGTCGCAGATATGGAACGCGCTGCACCATGCCATCACGGTGTGTGAGGAGAGACGACTAGGTCCGAATACATCAACAGACAGCTCATGCTGATCGCCATCCACGGCGTCCGTTCCTCCCACACGTCTCTATGGCGTACCACACTGCAATCCAGCTCTCATAGGGAGACGACACGTAGCTGCGTGCACAATATTTGCACTGTATGGTCCGCCGTTTTTGGGCGCAGTCGTTGTACGGTCACACATGTGCCACGATGTATCATTCAGTACATAAGGACGAATGTGCAGTACAGATTGTGGTTCACGCGTACGACATCAGCGGACAGTTGACACAGGCCGCACCACAACGTAGCCTGCGTACGTCGCATGCGAAGGGCATTGAACATGCAAACTTGTCACCAACCACTTGCGAAGGCAGGGGGCAAGGTGGGGACGTGGGGAGAGGTGGGGGGGGGGGGGGGGCGGCATGTACGCCCTGCTGCCATCCACATTACAGTGTACAGCAGGAGCATGTGGAAAGTCAGCAAGACTTGCAAGGTGTTTAACATGAAGCGATACACAGGGGAGCGGGCAGTGCGAGTAGCGAACTATATTGCGAGGGTTGCGGGTGGGCAACACTACACTAATTGAACGAGTCGTATAACAATTACAGAGCAGGTTTAGGCGACAACGTGGGTTACGATAGGCGACAACGTGGGTTACGTTAGGGGACAACGTGGGTTACGTTAGGGGACAACGTGGGTTACGTTAGGGGACAACGTGGGTTACGTTAGGGGACAACGTGGGTTACGTTAGGGGACAACGTGGGTTACGTTAGGGGACAACGTGGGTTACGTTAGGGGACAACGTGGGTTAGGTTAAGGCACAACATGGGTTAGGTTAAGGCACAACATGGGTTAGGTTAAGGCACAACATGGGTTAGGTTAAGGCACAACATGGGTTAGGTTAAGGCACAACATGGGTTAGGTTACGGCACAACATGGGTTAGGTTAAGGCACAACATGGGTTAGGTTAAGGCACAACATGGGTTAGGTTAGGGGACAACATGGGTTAGGTTAGGGGACAACATGGGTTAGGTTAGGGGACAACATGGGTTAGGTTAAGGCACAACATGGGTTAGGTTAGGGGACAACATGGGTTAGGTTAAGGCACAACATGGGTTAGGTTAGGGGACAACATGGGTTAGGTTAGGGACAACATGGGTTAGGTTAAGGCACAACATGGGTTAGGTTAAGGCACAACATGGGTTAGGTTAAGGCACAACATGGGTTAGGTTAGGGGACAACATGGGTTAGGTTAGGGGACAACTTGGGTTAGGTTAGGGACAACATGGGTTAGGTTAAGGCACAACATGGGTTAGGTTAAGGCACAACATGGGTTAGGTTAGGGCACAACATGGGTTAGGTTAGGGCACAACATGGGTTAGGTTAGGGCACAACATGGGTTAGGTTAGGGGACAACATGGGTTAGGTTAGGGGACAACATGGGTTAGGTTAGGGGACAACATGGGTTAGGTTAGGGGACAACATGGGTTAGGTTAGGGGACAACATGGGTTAGGTTAGGGGACAACATGGGTTAGGTTAGGGGACAACATGGGTTAGGTTAGGGGACAACATGGGTTAGGTTAGGGGACAACATGGGTTAGGTTAGGGGACAACATGGGTTAGGTTAAGGCACAACATGGGTTAGGTTAAGGCACAACATGGGTTAGGTTAGGGGACAACATGGGTTAGGTTAGGGGACAACATGGGTTAGGTTAGGGGACAACATGGGTTAGGTTAAGGCACAACATGGGTTAGGTTAGGGGACAACATGGGTTAGGTTAAGGCACAACATGGGTTAGGTTAGGGGACAACATGGGTTAGGTTAGGGGACAACATGGGTTAGGTTAAGGCACAACATGGGTTAGGTTAAGGCACAACATGGGTTAGGTTAAGGCACAACATGGGTTAGGTTAGGGGACAACATGGGTTAGGTTAGGGGACAACTTGGGTTAGGTTAGGGGACAACATGGGTTAGGTTAAGGCACAACATGGGTTAGGTTAAGGCACAACATGGGTTAGGTTAGGGGACAACATGGGTTAGGTTAGGGGACAACATGGGTTAGGTTAAGGCACAACATGGGTTAGGTTAGGGGACAACATGGGTTAGGTTAAGGCACAACATGGGTTAGGTTAGGGGACAACATGGGTTAGGTTAGGGGACAACATGGGTTAGGTTAAGGCACAACATGGTTAGGTTAAGGCACAACATGGGTTAGGTTAAGGGACAACATGGGTTAGGTTAGGGGACAACTTGGGTTAGGTTAGGGGACAACATGGGTTAGGTTAAGGCACAACATGGGTTAGGTTAAGGCACAACATGGGTTAGGTTAAGGTACAACATGGGTTAGGTTAAGGTACAACATGGGTTAGGTTAGGTTACACGTTGTTGTAAGGAAAGGTGTGGGGGGGGGGGGGGGGCGGGGCGGCAGGTTCGTTGATAGTGATTATAGTAAGTGAATGCTTGTGACATGATGAGATTTGTCACGTCAGGATGCACCTTTGGCTTATTAGAGGCGGCGCTCCAATTCTATGCTTGTGTCAGACCTGTGTCTTTGACTCATGTCATTGTTTGTGCGCTGTGACAGGAGGTACTATTGTGATGTTGGGTGCACCGTTGTATAGGACATGTGTGGGTGTTGGTGCCTTATCTGCGCAATGGTGGATGTCGAAAGGGTGGGATATTCTATTTTCCGCATGGACCTCCTGGTCTGGTTGTGATAGTGTGGATTGTGTAATGTGGCGGAGAGGATGCACTGGATGTTGTTCCATGCTGGTGCTTACATATTGTATGTGCGCCTGTTAGAAGCAGAGAGTGGTGCGTGATCAGAGTGTCTGGCTGACGTGTGGTTCCCATTGTGGGCAGACTCTTTCAGCATGTATACGGACAGTTGTATATATTTTCTGTAGTTTGATGGCTCTGCATTGATTACTAATCAGCGCCGTGTGTACGGGTAATCTGGTTCCAGTCCACAATGTTCTATCTGTGTACATTAGTGACAAAGACTCCCCATGCAGTGGGGCTCGGTCTGTTATAACTCTTCCGCGTAATATATTTGCCCCACGTTTTTGCGAGTGCGAGTGCGAGTGCAACGCGCATGGGGACCGACATGCTGATGGCTCGGTATCGGACGCCGTACAGTGAGCAACGCGATCGCGTCTCTCGCTCGTAAGTGGTACAGGTCGCGGCTCATGTATAGGGACAGCGGGAATGTCGCATATTGGAAATAACTCTTCATGAAACGCAAGTTATAGGGGTGGATTGCACTTTACGAGTGCGGGAAACGTCCGCCGTTCATCCGCTGGAGGTGCGCGTTTGGCGGTTGGGGTGGTCCACGAACGGGTGCGGGTGGAGTCATTGCCGGTCCACGGCTTCGTGCGGCAGAGCCACTGGAGAATGGGTGCTATGGTCGACAGAGGCTGCAGGCTTTGTGGGTGGCGTCGAAAGGCGGGCACTGTGGCGCCATCGCTGTCTTAGTCGGCTTGGCGTCTCATAG
>NW_025728872.1:27500-32500 GCF_021461385.2 Schistocerca piceifrons
TAGAATTACCACAGTTATCCAAGTAACGTGGGTACGATCTAAGGAACCATAACTGATTTAATGAGCCATTCGCGGTTTCACCTTAATGCGGCTTGTACTGAGACATGCATGGCTTAATCTTTGAGACAAGCATATGACTACTGGCAGGATCAACCAGGGAGCTGCGTCAACTAGAGCTGAGCAGCCGGCCGCCCGGGAGTGTGTCCCGGGGGCCCGCGCGAACACGCAAGCGTCCGCTCAATCATTCTGCAAACAGGAGGAGGCTGAGCTCCCCTGCACAATACACCTCGAAACCCTCTCAGGTCCCGGCGGCGCGCAGCGCCGTCCCAAGTACTTGGTCGGGTTCGAGAGAGGCGCAATCGCCCGGAGTTAGGCGAGTAGACGCTTTCGGTGCGACCACCCGTGCTCCCAACTGAGCTTGCCGCTGCCGACAGAGGCCCGGGAGCGTGCTGTCGTGGCATTGCCGGCGGGAGACAACACGCGCCACCTACGGTGACCGGCAGCTCCAACGCCAGCGCCACAGAAGGACAAAAGCCCCACTTGGGTGCCGAAGCGAACTCTCCCAGCACAGCGCACACGCACAACACATCCGCACAGCTGCGATACAAACCACCAGCGAGAACCGCTGGGGCGACCGAGCAGCAGACGGCGTCGCGGCGCCGAGCGCCGGGCGGCGGCGCATCCTCAACGCACACAGTCCTCAATCGGACCAGCACACTGCAGATGTCCACCGCGCTTCGCACCGGGCCCGCGAGGACCTACTTTGGCCGCACGGCGCCCGCGCGCAGGGTGCGCCGGCGCGCAGCTGCGACGCCTGCCGCGTCCGTCGGCCGGCGCGCCTGCCACTGGCCGCCCCCACCAGCCGGCTGTAGCGCGTGCGCCCCACGCACCGCGCGGCCAGCACGCCGGGAGGCGCCCCCTCACCGGCCGGGGACGGTCCCACCCAGCCACCGCCGCGTATCGCTTCACACCCAGATGCCGTTCAGTTTCGTCGGCATGGTGGGTATCGCTGGAACAACCGGTTAGTACCTCAACCTATCGTCGCCATCACCGATTCACCCCTAGCGAGAACAACCGCACCACAACGGGTTACCATTTCTTCATTTGCGTAACTTCACCAGAAAACGTAGGCGTCCATCGCCATTTGCAACTTCAACCATTATTGCATGCCTGTGTCAGGTGTCACGCCACACTACGTCTGCCCACATACACGCAACAAAATGTGCACGCCTAGACAATACGTGGAAGGTGGCCCCCGTACGTATGCGATGTCCATTGCTCGAACGACTGTCAACCGGCTTCTGTAGCATGTCGCAGATATGGAACGCGCTGCACCATGCCATCACGGTGTGTGAGGAGAGACGACTAGGTCCGAATACATCAACAGACAGCTCATGCTGATCGCCATCACGGCGTCCGTTCCTCCCACACGTCTCTATGGCGTACCACACTGCAATCCAGCTCTCATAGGGAGACGACACGTAGCTGCGTGCACAATATTTGCACTGTATGGTCCGCCGTTTTTGGGCGCAGTCGTTGTACGGTCACACATGTGCCACGATGTATCATTCAGTACATAAGGACGAATGTGCAGTACAGATTGTGGTTCACGCGTACGACATCAGCGGACAGTTGACACAGGCCGCACCACAACGTAGCCTGCGTACGTCGCATGCGAAGGGCATTGAACATGCAAACTTGTCACCAACCACCTTGCGAAGGCAGGGGGCAAGGTGGGGACGTGGGGAGAGGTGGGGGGGGGGGGGGGGGCGGCATGTACGCCCTGCTGCCATCCACATTACAGTGTACAGCAGGAGCATGTGGAAAGTCAGCAAGACTTGCAAGGTGTTTAACATGAAGCGATACACAGGGGAGCGGGCAGTGCGAGTAGCGAACTATATTGCGAGGGTTGCGGGTGGGCAACACTACACTAATTGAACGAGTCGTATAACAATTACAGAGCAGGTTTAGGCGACAACGTGGGTTACGATAGGCGACAACGTGGGTTACGTTAGGGGACAACGTGGGTTACGTTAGGGGACAACGTGGGTTACGTTAGGGGACAACGTGGGTTACGTTAGGGGACAACGTGGGTTACGTTAGGGGACAACGTGGGTTACGTTAGGGGACAACGTGGGTTACGTTAGGGGACAACGTGGGTTAGGTTAAGGCACAACATGGGTTAGGTTAAGGCACAACATGGGTTAGGTTAAGGCACAACATGGGTTAGGTTAAGGCACAACAACATGGGTTAGGTTAGGGGACAACATGGGTTAGGTTAAGGCACAACATGGGTTAGGTTAAGGCACAACATGGGTTAGGTTAGGGGACAACATGGGTTAGGTTAGGGCACAACATGGGTTAGGTTAGGGGACAACATGGGTTAGGTTAGGGACAACATGGGTTAGGTTAGGGGACAACATGGGTTAGGTTAGGGGACAACATGGGTTAGGTTAGGGGACAACATGGGTTAGGTTAGGGGACAACATGGGTTAGGTTAGGGGACAACATGGGTTAGGTTAGGGGACAACATGGGTTAGGTTAAGGCACAACATGGGTTAGGTTAGGGGACAACATGGGTTAGGTTAGGGGACAACATGGGTTAGGTTAGGGGACAACATGGGTTAGGTTAGGGGACAACATGGGTTAGGTTAAGGCACAACATGGGTTAGGTTAGGGCACAACATGGGTTAGGTTAGGGCACAACATGGGTTAGGTTAGGGCACAACATGGGTTAGGTTAGGGGACAACATGGGTTAGGTTAGGGGACAACATGGGTTAGGTTAGGGGACAACATGGGTTAGGTTAGGGGACAACATGGGTTAGGTTAGGGGACAACATGGGTTAGGTTAGGGGACAACATGGGTTAGTTAGGTTAGGGGACAACATGGGTTAGGTTAGGGGACAACATGGGTTAGGTTAGGGGACAACATGGGTTAGGTTAGGGGACAACATGGGTTAGGTTAAGGCACAACATGGGTTAGGTTAAGGCACAACATGGGTTAGGTTAGGGGACAACATGGGTTAGGTTAGGGGACAACATGGGTTAGGTTAGGGGACAACATGGGTTAGGTTAGAGGCACAACATGGGTTAGGTTAGGGGACAACATGGGTTAGGTTAAGGCACAACATGGGTTAGGTTAGGGGACAACATGGGTTAGGTTAGGGGACAACATGGGTTAGGTTAAGGCACAACATGGGTTAGGTTAAGGCACAACATGGGTTAGGTTAAGGCACAACATGGGTTAGGTTAGGGGACAACATGGGTTAGGTTAGGGGACAACTTGGGTTAGGTTAGGGGACAACATGGGTTAGGTTAAGGCACAACATGGGTTAGGTTAAGGCACAACATGGGTTAGGTTAGGGGACAACATGGGTTAGGTTAGGGGACAACATGGGTTAGGTTAGGGGACAACATGGGTTAGGTTAAGGCACAACATGGGTTAGGTTAGGGGACAACATGGGTTAGGTTAAGGCACAACATGGGTTAGGTTAGGGGACAACATGGGTTAGGTTAGGGGACAACATGGGTTAGGTTAAGGCACAACATGGGTTAGGTTAAGGCACAACATGGGTTAGGTTAAGGGACAACATGGGTTAGGTTAGGGGACAACTTGGGTTAGGTTAGGGGACAACATGGGTTAGGTTAAGGCACAACATGGGTTAGGTTAAGGCACAACATGGGTTAGGTTAAGGTACAACATGGGTTAGGTTAAGGTACAACATGGGTTAGGTTAGGTTACACGTTGTTGTAAGGAAAGGTGTGGGGGGGGGGGGGGGGGGCGGGGCGGCAGGTTCGTTGATAGTGATTATAGTAAGTGAATGCTTGTGACATGATGAGATTTGTCACGTCAGGATGCACCTTTGGCTTATTAGAGGCGGCGCTCCAATTCTATGCTTGTGTCAGACCTGTGTCTTTGACTCATGTCATTGTTTGTGCGCTGTGACAGGAGGTACTATTGTGATGTTGGGTGCACCGTTGTATAGGACATGTGTGGGTGTTGGTGCCTTATCTGCGCAATGGTGGATGTCGAAAGGGTGGGATATTCTATTTTCCGCATGGACCTCCTGGTCTGGTTGTGATAGTGTGGATTGTGTAATGTGGCGGAGAGGATGCACTGGATGTTGTTCCATGCTGGTGCTTACATATTGTATGTGCGCCTGTTAGAAGCAGAGAGTGGTGCGTGATCAGAGTGTCTGGCTGACGTGTGGTTCCCATTGTGGGCAGACTCTTTCAGCATGTATACGGACAGTTGTATATATTTTCTGTAGTTTGATGGCTCTGCATTGATTACTAATCAGCGCCGTGTGTACGGGTAATCTGGTTCCAGTCCACAATGTTCTATCTGTGTACATTAGTGACAAAGACTCCCCCCATGCAGTGGGGCTCGGTCTGTTATAACTCTTCCGCGTAATATATTTGCCCCACGTTTTTGCGAGTGCGAGTGCGAGTGCAACGCGCATGGGGACCGACATGCTGATGGCTCGGTATCGGACGCCGTACAGTGAGCAACGCGATCGCGTCTCTCGCTCGTAAGTGGTACAGGTCGCGGCTCATGTATAGGGACAGCGGGAATGTCGCATATTGGAAATAACTCTTCATGAAACGCAAGTTATAGGGGTGGATTGCACTTTACGAGTGCGGGAAACGTCCGCCGTTCATCCGCTGGAGGTGCGCGTTTGGCGGTTGGGGTGGTCCACGAACGGGTGCGGGTGGAGTCATTGCCGGTCCACGGCTTCGTGCGGCAGAGCCACTGGAGAATGGGTGCTATGGTCGACAGAGGCTGCAGGCTTTGTGGGTGGCGTCGAAAGGCGGGCACTGTGGCGCCATCGCTGTCTTAGTCGGCTTGGCGTCTCATAGATGGCGGTGGCGTCGTTGCAGGAGGTCATGTTGCGGGAGACCTACAGATGGCGGTATGTTTTGTGGTGCGGACGTAGTGTTGTCAGATGCGCATAGATGGCGGTATTGCATGTGCTTTCGCCCTATTTTCATAGATGGC
>NW_025728872.1:40000-45000 GCF_021461385.2 Schistocerca piceifrons
CTGGCAGGATCAACCAGGGAGCTGCGTCAACTAGAGCTGAGCAGCCGGCCGCCCGGGAGTGTGTCCCGGGGGCCCGCGCGAACACGCAAGCGTCCGCTCAATCATTCTGCAAACAGGAGGAGGCTGAGCTCCCCTGCACAATACACCTCGAAACCCTCTCAGGTCCCGGCGGCGCGCAGCGCCGTCCCAAGTACTTGGTCGGGTTCGAGAGAGGCGCAATCGCCCGGAGTTAGGCGAGTAGACGCTTTCGGTGCGACCACCCGTGCTCCCAACTGAGCTTGCCGCTGCCGACAGAGGCCCGGGAGCGTGCTGTCGTGGCATTGCCGGCGGGAGACAACACGCGCCACCTACGGTGACCGGCAGCTCCAACGCCAGCGCCACAGAAGGACAAAAGCCCCACTTGGGTGCCGAAGCGAACTCTCCCAGCACAGCGCACACGCCAACACATCCGCACAGCTGCGATACAAACCACCAGCGAGAACCGCTGGGGCGACCGAGCAGCAGACGGCGTCGCGGCGCCGAGCGCCGGGCGGCGGCGCATCCTCAACGCACACAGTCCTCAATCGGACCAGCACACTGCAGATGTCCACCGCGCTTCGCACCGGGCCCGCGAGGACCTACTTTGGCCGCACGGCGCCGCGCGCAGGGTGCGCCGGCGCGCAGCTGCGACGCCTGCCGCGTCCGTCGGCCGGCGCGCCTGCCACTGGCCGCCCCCACCAGCCGGCTGTAGCGCGTGCGCCCACGCACCGCGCGGCCAGCACGCCGGGAGGCGCCCCCTCACCGGCCGGGGACGGTCCCACCCAGCCACCGCCGCGTATCGCTTCACACCCAGATGCCGTTCAGTTTCGTCGGCATGGTGGGTATCGCTGGAACAACCGGTTAGTACCTCAACCTATCGTCGCCATCACCGATTCACCCCTAGCGAGAACAACCGCACCACAACGGGTTACCATTTCTTCATTTGCGTAACTTCACCAGAAAACGTAGGCGTCCATCGCCATTTGCAACTTCAACCATTATTGCATGCCTGTGTCAGGTGTCACGCCACACTACGTCTGCCCACATACACGCAACAAAATGTGCACGCCTAGACAATACGTGGAAGGTGGCCCCCGTACGTATGCGATGTCCATTGCTCGAACGACTGTCAACCGGCTTCTGTAGCATGTCGCAGATATGGAACGCGCTGCACCATGCCATCACGGTGTGTGAGGAGAGACGACTAGGTCCGAATACATCAACAGACAGCTCATGCTGATCGCCATCCACGGCGTCCGTTCCTCCCACACGTCTCTATGGCGTACCACACTGCAATCCAGCTCTCATAGGGAGACGACACGTAGCTGCGTGCACAATATTTGCACTGTATGGTCCGCCGTTTTTGGGCGCAGTCGTTGTACGGTCACACATGTGCCACGATGTATCATTCAGTACATAAGGACGAATGTGCAGTACAGATTGTGGTTCACGCGTACGACATCAGCGGACAGTTGACACAGGCCGCACCACAACGTAGCCTGCGTACGTCGCATGCGAAGGGCATTGAACATGCAAACTTGTCACCAACCACCTTGCGAAGGCAGGGGGCAAGGTGGGGACGTGGGGAGAGGTGGGGGGGGGGGGGGGGGCGGCATGTACGCCCTGCTGCCATCCACATTACAGTGTACAGCAGGAGCATGTGGAAAGTCAGCAAGACTTGCAAGGTGTTTAACATGAAGCGATACACAGGGGAGCGGGCAGTGCGAGTAGCGAACTATATTGCGAGGGTTGCGGGTGGGCAACACTACACTAATTGAACGAGTCGTATAACAATTACAGAGCAGGTTTAGGCGACAACGTGGGTTACGATAGGCGACAACGTGGGTTACGTTAGGGGACAACGTGGGTTACGTTAGGGGACAACGTGGGTTACGTTAGGGGACAACGTGGGTTTACGTTAGGGGACAACGTGGGTTACGTTAGGGGACAACGTGGGTTACGTTAGGGGACAACGTGGGTTACGTTAGGGGACAACGTGGGTTAGGTTAAGGCACAACATGGGTTAGGTTAAGGCACAACATGGGTTAGGTTAAGGCACAACATGGGTTAGGTTAAGGCACAACATGGGTTAGGTTAAGGCACAACATGGGTTAGGTTACGGCACAACATGGGTTAGGTTAAGGCACAACATGGGTTAGGTTAGGGGACAACATGGGTTAGGTTAGGGGACAACATGGGTTAGGTTAAGGCACAACATGGGTTAGGTTAAGGCACAACATGGGTTAGGTTAGGGGACAACATGGGTTAGGTTAGGGCACAACATGGGTTAGGTTAGGGGACAACATGGGTTAGGTTAGGGGACAACATGGGTTAGGTTAGGGGACAACATGGGTTAGGTTAGGGGACAACATGGGTTAGGTTAGGGGACAACATGGGTTAGGTTAGGGGACAACATGGGTTAGGTTAGGGGACAACATGGGTTAGGTTAGGGGACAACATGGGTTAGGTTAAGGGCACAACATGGGTTAGGTTAGGGGACAACATGGGTTAGGTTAGGGGACAACATGGGTTAGGTTAGGGGACAACATGGGTTAGGTTAGGGGACAACATGGGTTAGGTTAAGGCACAACATGGGTTAGGTTAGGGCACAACATGGGTTAGGTTAGGGCACAACATGGGTTAGGTTAGGGCACAACATGGGTTAGGTTAGGGGACAACATGGGTTAGGTTAGGGGACAACATGGGTTAGGTTAGGGGACAACATGGGTTAGGTTAGGGGACAACATGGGTTAGGTTAGGGGACAACATGGGTTAGGTTAGGGGACAACATGGGTTAGGTTAGGGGACAACATGGGTTAGGTTAGGGGACAACATGGGTTAGGTTAGGGGACAACATGGGTTAGGTTAGGGGACAACATGGGTTAGGTTAAGGCACAACATGGGTTAGGTTAAGGCACAACATGGGTTAGGTTAGGGGACAACATGGGTTAGGTTAGGGGACAACATGGGTTAGGTTAGGGGACAACATGGGTTAGGTTAAGGCACAACATGGGTTAGGTTAGGGGACAACATGGGTTAGGTTAAGGCACAACATGGGTTAGGTTAGGGGACAACATGGGTTAGGTTAGGGGACAACATGGGTTAGGTTAAGGCACAACATGGGTTAGGTTAAGGCACAACATGGGTTAGGTTAAGGCACAACATGGGTTAGGTTAGGGGACAACATGGGTTAGGTTAGGGGACAACTTGGGTTAGGTTAGGGGACAACATGGGTTAGGTTAAGGCACAACATGGGTTAGGTTAAGGCACAACATGGGTTAGGTTAGGGGACAACATGGGTTAGGTTAGGGGACAACATGGGTTAGGTTAGGGGACAACATGGGTTAGGTTAAGGCACAACATGGGTTAGGTTAGGGGACAACATGGGTTAGGTTAAGGCACAACATGGGTTAGGTTAGGGGACAACATGGGTTAGGTTAGGGGACAACATGGGTTAGGTTAAGGCACAACATGGGTTAGGTTAAGGCACAACATGGGTTAGGTTAAGGGACAACATGGGTTAGGTTAGGGGACAACTTGGGTTAGGTTAGGGGACAACATGGGTTAGGTTAAGGCACAACATGGGTTAGGTTAAGGCACAACATGGGTTAGGTTAAGGTACAACATGGGTTAGGTTAAGGTACAACATGGGTTAGGTTAGGTTACACGTTGTTGTAAGGAAAGGTGTGGGGGGGGGGGGGGGGGCGGGGCGGCAGGTTCGTTGATAGTGATTATAGTAAGTGAATGCTTGTGACATGATGAGATTTGTCACGTCAGGATGCACCTTTGGCTTATTAGAGGCGGCGCTCCAATTCTATGCTTGTGTCAGACCTGTGTCTTTGACTCATGTCATTGTTTGTGCGCTGTGACAGGAGGTACTATTGTGATGTTGGGTGCACCGTTGTATAGGACATGTGTGGGTGTTGGTGCCTTATCTGCGCAATGGTGGATGTCGAAAGGGTGGGATATTCTATTTTCCGCATGGACCTCCTGGTCTGGTTGTGATAGTGTGGATTGTGTAATGTGGCGGAGAGGATGCACTGGATGTTGTTCCATGCTGGTGCTTACATATTGTATGTGCGCCTGTTAGAAGCAGAGAGTGGTGCGTGATCAGAGTGTCTGGCTGACGTGTGGTTCCCATTGTGGGCAGACTCTTTCAGCATGTATACGGACAGTTGTATATATTTTCTGTAGTTTGATGGCTCTGCATTGATTACTAATCAGCGCCGTGTGTACGGGTAATCTGGTTCCAGTCCACAATGTTCTATCTGTGTACATTAGTGACAAAGACTCCCCCCATGCAGTGGGGCTCGGTCTGTTATAACTCTTCCGCGTAATATATTTGCCCCACGTTTTTGCGAGTGCGAGTGCGAGTGCAACGCGCATGGGGACCGACATGCTGATGGCTCGGTATCGGACGCCGTACAGTGAGCAACGCGATCGCGTCTCTCGCTCGTAAGTGGTACAGGTCGCGGCTCATGTATAGGGACAGCGGGAATGTCGCATATTGGAAATAACTCTTCATGAAACGCAAGTTATAGGGGTGGATTGCACTTTACGAGTGCGGGAAACGTCCGCCGTTCATCCGCTGGAGGTGCGCGTTTGGCGGTTGGGTGGTCCACGAACGGGTGCGGGTGGAGTCATTGCCGGTCCACGGCTTCGTGCGGCAGAGCCACTGGAGAATGGGTGCTATGGTCGACAGAGGCTGCAGGCTTTGTGGGTGGCGTCGAAAGGCGGGCACTGTGGCGCCATCGCTGTCTTAGTCGGCTTGGCGTCTCATAGATGGCGGTGGCGTCGTTGCAGGAGGTCATGTTGCGGGAGACCTACAGATGGCGGTATGTTTTGTGGTGCGGACGTAGTGTTGTCAGATGCGCATAGATGGCGGTATTGCATGTGCTTTCGCCCTATTTTCATAGATGGCGATACTGTTTTGCCGGCATGGGTGGCGTAGTTCCGTCGGATCCCTGTAGGTGGCAGTGTGC
>NW_025728873.1:0-39558 GCF_021461385.2 Schistocerca piceifrons
TTGTAGAATGCAGTGCACGACACAGCTTCCTGATCTGCTGCGACTGGTTGCTCGAACATCGCACCTCGAACGACTGCCCTTTTCGAATAGAGATTAACTACACAGGCAGCTGCCAGCGCCCTGGTGCGGCGGCATCGCGTGTTTATAAGGAATCGGTAGTGCCACCTGCAGCCTGAGGAACATGAGCACAAAATCAGGAGGGCACCGTGATTTCAATCACTGGGTCACTATCGTCATTGCAGCGACAGCAAGGCAGAACTTTAAAAAGTGCCGTGACCCGGATTCGAGCCTGGGTTGTTGCGGCCACAACGCAATGTCCTGACCACTAGACGATCACGGCCACGGAGCCACCGCGGAATTCAACTCTCGCGACTGCAAGTGGCTGTGCACAGCAAAGCTCGGCCGACTGTGTCTCGCAACAGCTGTGTCAGACGCGGTCTCCATTATATGTATACTGGCAAACGAACGTGCCCGCGCTGATGGACACTGAGCAGAGTGGTTAGCTGCATTCAACCCCCGTGGCAATGTCTTGCAGTCCTCCAAGTCTGTTGACCGCAGGTATGTGCCCGGATAAGAGGTGGACAGATGTCGCATCTCTCTCGCCGTCACTTGTGGCCGCGAATCATATTTTACGTAGTTTTCTGCAAGCGTCAGCGGAGCGTCAGTCGAGCTAAGTCGGGACAAGTCGCATAAGAGGAGCAATAAAATGTGCATTTCCGGTACCGGGAATCGAACCCAGGCCTCCTGGGCGAGAGCCAGGTATCCCAGCCACTAGACGACACCGGATAACGACACAAGCACTCCTCCAACAAACACGGCGAGCGCCCACCCGCTACTTGACGACAACTGCAAAAATTAACGTTTCCACTTCGTAGAACGGCATGCTCGGGACGCATCTCGTGGAGACGAACGCCAGCAATCATGAGACCAAACTGCGCCGGTGAATCCTGTTGTTACACCACGCACCACTGTGCTACGACAGTTTAAGAAACCGACGCTGCGCTTTTTCCTTCGCGGGAAATCAGTGCTCCTGTTTTCGAGACAGAAAACGTTGGCAGCGGTGGGATTCGAACCCACGCCTCCGAAGAGACTGGTGCCTGAAACCAGCGCCTTAGACCGCTCGGCACGCTACCTACGCGACGCGGCGGTCACAGGAGCTGCGTTGTACCCCACGAGAACACACCGCAATGGCACAAAAACGAGAAGTAAAAATTGGCAGCGGTGGGATTCGAACCCACGCCTCCGAAGAGACTGGTGCCTTAAACCAGCGCCTTAGACCGCTCGGCCACGCTACCTACACAGTGTTCCTGCATTTGTAGAATGCAGTGCACGACACAGCTTCCTGATCTGCTGCGACTGGTTGCTCGAACATCGCACCTCGAACGACTGCCCTTTTCGAATAGAGATTAACTACACAGGCAGCTGCCAGCGCCCTGGTGCGGCGGCATCGCGTGTTTATAAGGAATCGGTAGTGCCACCTGCAGCTGAGGAACATGAGCACAAAATCAGGAGGGCACCGTGATTTCAATCACTGGGTCACTATCGTCATTGCAGCGACAGCAAGGCAGAACTTTAAAAAGTGCCGTGACCCGGATTCGAGCCTGGGTTGTTGCGGCCACAACGCAATGTCCTGACCACTAGACGATCACGGCCACGGAGCCACCGCGGAATTCAACTCTCGCGACTGCAAGTGGCTGTGCACAGCAAAGCTCGGCCGACTGTGTCTCGCAACAGCTGTGTCAGACGCGGTCTCCATTATATGTATACTGGCAAACGAACGTGCCCGCGCTGATGGACACTGAGCAGAGTGGTTAGCTGCATTCAACCCCCGTGGCAATGTCTTGCAGTCCTCCAAGTCTGTTGACCGCAGGTATGTGCCCGGATAAGAGGTGGACAGATGTCGCATCTCTCTCGCCGTCACTTGTGGCCGCGAATCATATTTTACGTAGTTTTCTGCAAGCGTCAGCGGAGCGTCAGTCGAGCTAAGTCGGGACAAGTCGCATAAGAGGAGCAATAAAATGTGCATTTCCGGTACCGGGAATCGAACCCAGGCCTCCTGGGCGAGAGCCAGGTATCCAGCCACTAGACGACACCGGATAACGACACAAGCACTCCTCCAACAAACACGGCGAGCGCCCACCCGCTACTTGACGACAACTGCAAAAATTAACGTTTCCACTTCGTAGAACGGCATGCTCGGGACGCATCTCGTGGAGACGAACGCCAGCAATCATGAGACCAAACTGCGCCGGTGAATCCTGTTGTTACACCACGCACCACTGTGCTACGACAGTTTAAGAAACCGACGCTGCGCTTTTTCCTTCGCGGGAAATCAGTGCTCCTGTTTTCGAGACAGAAAACGTTGGCAGCGGTGGGATTCGAACCCACGCCTCCGAAGAGACTGGTGCCTGAAACCAGCGCCTTAGACCGCTCGGCCACGCTACCTACGCGACGCGGCGGTCACAGGAGCTGCGTTGTACCCCACGAGAACACACCGCAATGGCACAAAAACGAGAAGTAAAAATTGGCAGCGGTGGGATTCGAACCCACGCCTCCGAAGAGACTGGTGCCTTAAACCAGCGCCTTAGACCGCTCGGCCACGCTACCTACACCAGTGTTCCTGGCATTTGTAGAATGCAGTGCACGACACAGCTTCCTGATCTGCTGCGACTGGTTGCTCGAACATCGCACCTCGAACGACTGCCCTTTTCGAATAGAGATTAACTACACAGGCAGCTGCCAGCGCCTGGTGCGGCGGCATCGCGTGTTTATAAGGAATCGGTAGTGCACCTGCAGCCTGAGGAACATGAGCACAAAATCAGGAGGGCACCGTGATTTCAATCACTGGGTCACTATCGTCATTGCAGCGACAGCAAGGCAGAACTTTAAAAAGTGCCGTGACCCGGATTCGAGCCTGGGTTGTTGCGGCCACAACGCAATGTCCTGACCACTAGACGATCACGGCCACGGAGCCACCGCGGAAATTCAACTCTCGCGACTGCAAGTGGCTGTGCACAGCAAAGCTCGGCCGACTGTGTCTCGCAACAGCTGTGTCAGACGCGGTCTCCATTATATGTATACTGGCAAACGAACGTGCCCGCGCTGATGGACACTGAGCAGAGTGGTTAGCTGCATTCAACCCCCGTGGCAATGTCTTGCAGTCCTCCAAGTCTGTTGACCGCAGGTATGTGCCCGGATAAGAGGTGGACAGATGTCGCATCTCTCTCGCCGTCACTTGTGGCCGCGAATCATATTTTACGTAGTTTTCTGCAAGCGTCAGCGGAGCGTCAGTCGAGCTAAGTCGGGACAAGTCGCATAAGAGGAGCAATAAAATGTGCATTTCCGGTACCGGGAATCGAACCCAGGCCTCCTGGGCGAGAGCCAGGTATCCCAGCCACTAGACGACACCGGATAACGACACAAGCACTCCTCCAACAAACACGGCGAGCGCCCACCCGCTACTTGACGACAACTGCAAAAATTAACGTTTCCACTTCGTAGAACGGCATGCTCGGGACGCATCTCGTGGAGACGAACGCCAGCAATCATGAGACCAAACTGCGCCGGTGAATCCTGTTGTTACACCACGCACCACTGTGCTACGACAGTTTAAGAAACCGACGCTGCGCTTTTTCCTTCGCGGGAAATCAGTGCTCCTGTTTTCGAGACAGAAAACGTTGGCAGCGGTGGGATTCGAACCCACGCCTCCGAAGAGACTGGTGCCTGAAACCAGCGCCTTAGACCGCTCGGCCACGCTACCTACGCGACGCGGCGGTCACAGGAGCTGCGTTGTACCCCACGAGAACACACCGCAATGGCACAAAAACGAGAAGTAAAAATTGGCAGCGGTGGGATTCGAACCCACGCCTCCGAAGAGACTGGTGCCTTAAACCAGCGCCTTAGACCGCTCGGCCACGCTACCTACACCAGTGTTCCTGGCATTTGTAGAATGCAGTGCACGACACAGCTTCCTGATCTGCTGCGACTGGTTGCTCGAACATCGCACCTCGAACGACTGCCCTTTTCGAATAGAGATTAACTACACAGGCAGCTGCCAGCGCCCTGGTGCGGCGGCATCGCGTGTTTATAAGGAATCGGTAGTGCCACCTGCAGCCTGAGGAACATGAGCACAAAATCAGGAGGGCACCGTGATTTCAATCACTGGGTCACTATCGTCATTGCAGCGACAGCAAGGCAGAACTTTAAAAAGTGCCGTGACCCGGATTCGAGCCTGGGTTGTTGCGGCCACAACGCAATGTCCTGACCACTAGACGATCACGGCCACGGAGCCACCGCGGAATTCAACTCTCGCGACTGCAAGTGGCTGTGCACAGCAAAGCTCGGCCGACTGTGTCTCGCAACAGCTGTGTCAGACGCGGTCTCCAATTATATGTATACTGGCAAACGAACGTGCCCGCGCTGATGGACACTGAGCAGAGTGGTTAGCTGCATTCAACCCCCGTGGCAATGTCTTGCAGTCCTCCAAGTCTGTTGACCGCAGGTATGTGCCCGGATAAGAGGTGGACAGATGTCGCATCTCTCTCGCCGTCACTTGTGGCCGCGAATCATATTTTACGTAGTTTTCTGCAAGCGTCAGCGGAGCGTCAGTCGAGCTAAGTCGGGACAAGTCGCATAAGAGGAGCAATAAAATGTGCATTTCCGGTACCGGGAATCGAACCCAGGCCTCCTGGGCGAGAGCCAGGTATCCCAGCCACTAGACGACACGGATAACGACACAAGCACTCCTCCAACAAACACGGCGAGCGCCCACCCGCTACTTGACGACAACTGCAAAAATTAACGTTTCCACTTCGTAGAACGGCATGCTCGGGACGCATCTCGTGGAGACGAACGCCAGCAATCATGAGACCAAACTGCGCCGGTGAATCCTGTTGTTACACCACGCACCACTGTGCTACGACAGTTTAAGAAACCGACGCTGCGCTTTTTCCTTCGCGGGAAATCAGTGCTCCTGTTTTCGAGACAGAAAACGTTGGCAGCGGTGGGATTCGAACCCACGCCTCCGAAGAGACTGGTGCCTGAAACCAGCGCCTTAGACCGCTCGGCCACGCTACCTACGCGACGCGGCGGTCACAGGAGCTGCGTTGTACCCCACGAGAACACACCGCAATGGCACAAAAACGAGAAGTAAAAATTGGCAGCGGTAGGATTCGAACCCACGCCTCCGAAGAGACTGGTGCCTTAAACCAGCGCCTTAGACCGCTCGGCCACGCTACCTACACCAGTGTTCCTGGCATTTGTAGAATGCAGTGCACGACACAGCTTCCTGATCTGCTGCGACTGGTTGCTCGAACATCGCACCTCGAACGACTGCCCTTTTCGAATAGAGATTAACTACACAGGCAGCTGCCAGCGCCCTGGTGCGGCGGCATCGCGTGTTTATAAGGAATCGGTAGTGCCACCTGCAGCCTGAGGAACATGAGCACAAAATCAGGAGGGCACCGTGATTTCAATCACTGGGTCACTATCGTCATTGCAGCGACAGCAAGGCAGAACTTTAAAAAGTGCCGTGACCCGGATTCGAGCCTGGTTGTTGCGGCCACAACGCAATGTCCTGACCACTAGACGATCACGGCCACGGAGCCACCGCGGAATTCAACTCTCGCGACTGCAAGTGGCTGTGCACAGCAAAGCTCGGCCGACTGTGTCTCGCAACAGCTGTGTCAGACGCGGTCTCCATTATATGTATACTGGCAAACGAACGTGCCCGCGCTGATGGACACTGAGCAGAGTGGTTAGCTGCATTCAACCCCCGTGGCAATGTCTTGCAGTCCTCCAAGTCTGTTGACCGCAGGTATGTGCCCGGATAAGAGGTGGACAGATGTCGCATCTCTCTCGCCGTCACTTGTGGCCGCGAATCATATTTTACGTAGTTTTCTGCAAGCGTCAGCGGAGCGTCAGTCGAGCTAAGTCGGGACAAGTCGCATAAGAGGAGCAATAAAATGTGCATTTCCGGTACCGGGAATCGAACCCAGGCCTCCTGGGCGAGAGCCAGGTATCCCAGCCACTAGACGACACCGGATAACGACACAAGCACTCCTCCAACAAACACGGCGAGCGCCCACCCGCTACTTGACGACAACTGCAAAAATTAACGTTTCCACTTCGTAGAACGGCATGCTCGGGACGCATCTCGTGGAGACGAACGCCAGCAATCATGAGACCAAACTGCGCCGGTGAATCCTGTTGTTACACCACGCACCACTGTGCTACGACAGTTTAAGAAACCGACGCTGCGCTTTTTCCTTCGCGGGAAATCAGTGCTCTGTTTTCGAGACAGAAAACGTTGGCAGCGGTGGGATTCGAACCCACGCCTCCGAAGAGACTGGTGCCTGAAACCAGCGCCTTAGACCGCTCGGCCACGCTACCTACGCGACGCGGCGGTCACAGGAGCTGCGTTGTACCCCACGAGAACACACCGCAATGGCACAAAAACGAGAAGTAAAAATTGGCAGCGGTGGGATTCGAACCCACGCCTCCGAAGAGACTGGTGCCTTAAACCAGCGCCTTAGACCGCTCGGCCACGCTACCTACACCAGTGTTCCTGGCATTTGTAGAATGCAGTGCACGACACAGCTTCCTGATCTGCTGCGACTGGTTGCTCGAACATCGCACCTCGAACGACTGCCCTTTTCGAATAGAGATTAACTACACAGGCAGCTGCCAGCGCCCTGGTGCGGCGGCATCGCGTGTTTATAAGGAATCGGTAGTGCCACCTGCAGCCTGAGGAACATGAGCACAAAATCAGGAGGGCACCGTGATTTCAATCACTGGGTCACTATCGTCATTGCAGCGACAGCAAGGCAGAACTTTAAAAAGTGCCGTGACCCGGATTCGAGCTGGGTTGTTGCGGCCACAACGCAATGTCCTGACCACTAGACGATCACGGCCACGGAGCCACCGCGGAATTCAACTCTCGCGACTGCAAGTGGCTGTGCACAGCAAAGCTCGGCCGACTGTGTCTCGCAACAGCTGTGTCAGACGCGGCTCTCCATTATATGTATACTGGCAAACGAACGTGCCCGCGCTGATGGACACTGAGCAGAGTGGTTAGCTGCATTCAACCCCCGTGGCAATGTCTTGCAGTCCTCCAAGTCTGTTGACCGCAGGTATGTGCCCGGATAAGAGGTGGACAGATGTCGCATCTCTCTCGCCGTCACTTGTGGCCGCGAATCATATTTTACGTAGTTTTCTGCAAGCGTCAGCGGAGCGTCAGTCGAGCTAAGTCGGGACAAGTCGCATAAGAGGAGCAATAAAATGTGCATTTCCGGTACCGGGAATCGAACCCAGGCCTCCTGGGCGAGAGCCAGGTATCCCAGCCACTAGACGACACCGGATAACGACACAAGCACTCCTCCAACAAACACGGCGAGCGCCCACCCGCTACTTGACGACAACTGCAAAAATTAACGTTTCCACTTCGTAGAACGGCATGCTCGGGACGCATCTCGTGGAGACGAACGCCAGCAATCATGAGACCAAACTGCGCCGGTGAATCCTGTTGTTACACCACGCACCACTGTGCTACGACAGTTTAAGAAACCGACGCTGCGCTTTTTCCTTCGCGGGAAATCAGTGCTCCTGTTTTCGAGACAGAAAACGTTGGCAGCGGTGGGATTCGAACCCACGCCTCCGAAGAGACTGGTGCCTGAAACCAGCGCCTTAGACCGCTCGGCCACGCTACCTACGCGACGCGGCGGTCACAGGAGCTGCGTTGTACCCCACGAGAACACACCGCAATGGCACAAAAACGAGAAGTAAAAATTGGCAGCGGTAGGATTCGAACCCACGCCTCCGAAGAGACTGGTGCCTTAAACCAGCGCCTTAGACCGCTCGGCCACGCTACCTACACCAGTGTTCCTGGCATTTGTAGAATGCAGTGCACGACACAGCTTCCTGATCTGCTGCGACTGGTTGCTCGAACATCGCACCTCGAACGACTGCCCTTTTCGAATAGAGATTAACTACACAGGCAGCTGCCAGCGCCCTGGTGCGGCGGCATCGCGTGTTTATAAGGAATCGGTAGTGCCACCTGCAGCCTGAGGAACATGAGCACAAAATCAGGAGGGCACCGTGATTTCAATCACTGGGTCACTATCGTCATTGCAGCGACAGCAAGGCAGAACTTTAAAAAGTGCCGTGACCCGGATTCGAGCCTGGGTTGTTGCGGCCACAACGCAATGTCCTGACCACTAGACGATCACGGCCACGGAGCCACCGCGGAATTCAACTCTCGCGACTGCAAGTGGCTGTGCACAGCAAAGCTCGGCCGACTGTGTCTCGCAACAGCTGTGTCAGACGCGGTCTCCATTATATGTATACTGGCAAACGAACGTGCCCGCGCTGATGGACACTGAGCAGAGTGGTTAGCTGCAT
Organism: Schistocerca piceifrons; assembly: GCF_021461385.2. NCBI lineage: Eukaryota > Metazoa > Arthropoda > Insecta > Orthoptera > Acrididae > Schistocerca > Schistocerca piceifrons. The sequence continues at coordinate 8,398 of NW_025728873.1, forward strand.
TCAACCCCCGTGGCAATGTCTTGCAGTCCTCCAAGTCTGTTGACCGCAGGTATGTGCCCGGATAAGAGGTGGACAGATGTCGCATCTCTCTCGCCGTCACTTGTGGCCGCGAATCATATTTTACGTAGTTTTCTGCAAGCGTCAGCGGAGCGTCAGTCGAGCTAAGTCGGGACAAGTCGCATAAGAGGAGCAATAAAATGTGCATTTCCGGTACCGGGAATCGAACCCAGGCCTCCTGGGCGAGAGCCAGGTATCCCAGCCACTAGACGACACCGGATAACGACACAAGCACTCCTCCAACAAACACGGCGAGCGCCCACCCGCTACTTGACGACAACTGCAAAAATTAACGTTTCCACTTCGTAGAACGGCATGCTCGGGACGCATCTCGTGGAGACGAACGCCAGCAATCATGAGACCAAACTGCGCCGGTGAATCCTGTTGTTACACCACGCACCACTGTGCTACGACAGTTTAAGAAACCGACGCTGCGCTTTTTCCTTCGCGGGAAATCAGTGCTCCTGTTTTCGAGACAGAAAACGTTGGCAGCGGTGGGATTCGAACCCACGCCTCCGAAGAGACTGGTGCCTGAAACCAGCGCCTTAGACCGCTCGGCCACGCTACCTACGCGACGCGGCGGTCACAGGAGCTGCGTTGTACCCCACGAGAACACACCGCAATGGCACAAAAACGAGAAGTAAAAATTGGCAGCGGTGGGATTCGAACCCACGCCTCCGAAGAGACTGGTGCCTTAAACCAGCGCCTTAGACCGCTCGGCCACGCTACCTACACCAGTGTTCCTGGCATTTGTAGAATGCAGTGCACGACACAGCTTCCTGATCTGCTGCGACTGGTTGCTCGAACATCGCACCTCGAACGACTGCCCTTTTCGAATAGAGATTAACTACACAGGCAGCTGCCAGCGCCCTGGTGCGGCGGCATCGCGTGTTTATAAGGAATCGGTAGTGCCACCTGCAGCCTGAGGAACATGAGCACAAAATCAGGAGGGCACCGTGATTTCAATCACTGGGTCACTATCGTCATTGCAGCGACAGCAAGGCAGAACTTTAAAAAGTGCCGTGACCCGGATTCGAGCCTGGGTTGTTGCGGCCACAACGCAATGTCCTGACCACTAGACGATCACGGCCACGGAGCCACCGCGGAATTCAACTCTCGCGACTGCAAGTGGCTGTGCACAGCAAAGCTCGGCCGACTGTGTCTCGCAACAGCTGTGTCAGACGCGGTCTCCATTATATGTATACTGGCAAACGAACGTGCCCGCGCTGATGGACACTGAGCAGAGTGGTTAGCTGCATTCAACCCCCGTGGCAATGTCTTGCAGTCCTCCAAGTCTGTTGACCGCAGGTATGTGCCCGGATAAGAGGTGGACAGATGTCGCATCTCTCTCGCCGTCACTTGTGGCCGCGAATCATATTTTACGTAGTTTTCTGCAAGCGTCAGCGGAGCGTCAGTCGAGCTAAGTCGGGACAAGTCGCATAAGAGGAGCAATAAAATGTGCATTTCCGGTACCGGGAATCGAACCCAGGCCTCCTGGGCGAGAGCCAGGTATCCCAGCCACTAGACGACACCGGATAACGACACAAGCACTCCTCCAACAAACACGGCGAGCGCCCACCCGCTACTTGACGACAACTGCAAAAATTAACGTTTCCACTTCGTAGAACGGCATGCTCGGGACGCATCTCGTGGAGACGAACGCCAGCAATCATGAGACCAAACTGCGCCGGTGAATCCTGTTGTTACACCACGCACCACTGTGCTACGACAGTTTAAGAAACCGACGCTGCGCTTTTTCCTTCGCGGGAAATCAGTGCTCCTGTTTTCGAGACAGAAAACGTTGGCAGCGGTGGGATTCGAACCCACGCCTCCGAAGAGACTGGTGCCTGAAACCAGCGCCTTAGACCGCTCGGCCACGCTACCTACGCGACGCGGCGGTCACAGGAGCTGCGTTGTACCCCACGAGAACACACCGCAATGGCACAAAAACGAGAAGTAAAAATTGGCAGCGGTGGGATTCGAACCCACGCCTCCGAAGAGACTGGTGCCTTAAACCAGCGCCTTAGACCGCTCGGCCACGCTACCTACACCAGTGTTCCTGGCATTTGTAGAATGCAGTGCACGACACAGCTTCCTGATCTGCTGCGACTGGTTGCTCGAACATCGCACCTCGAACGACTGCCCTTTTCGAATAGAGATTAACTACACAGGCAGCTGCCAGCGCCCTGGTGCGGCGGCATCGCGTGTTTATAAGGAATCGGTAGTGCCACCTGCAGCCTGAGGAACATGAGCACAAAATCAGGAGGGCACCGTGATTTCAATCACTGGGTCACTATCGTCATTGCAGCGACAGCAAGGCAGAACTTTAAAAAGTGCCGTGACCCGGATTCGAGCCTGGGTTGTTGCGGCCACAACGCAATGTCCTGACCACTAGACGATCACGGCCACGGAGCCACCGCGGAATTCAACTCTCGCGACTGCAAGTGGCTGTGCACAGCAAAGCTCGGCCGACTGTGTCTCGCAACAGCTGTGTCAGACGCGGTCTCCATTATATGTATACTGGCAAACGAACGTGCCCGCGCTGATGGACACTGAGCAGAGTGGTTAGCTGCATTCAACCCCCGTGGCAATGTCTTGCAGTCCTCCAAGTCTGTTGACCGCAGGTATGTGCCCGGATAAGAGGTGGACAGATGTCGCATCTCTCTCGCCGTCACTTGTGGCCGCGAATCATATTTTACGTAGTTTTCTGCAAGCGTCAGCGGAGCGTCAGTCGAGCTAAGTCGGGACAAGTCGCATAAGAGGAGCAATAAAATGTGCATTTCCGGTACCGGGAATCGAACCCAGGCCTCCTGGGCGAGAGCCAGGTATCCCAGCCACTAGACGACACCGGATAACGACACAAGCACTCCTCCAACAAACACGGCGAGCGCCCACCCGCTACTTGACGACAACTGCAAAAATTAACGTTTCCACTTCGTAGAACGGCATGCTCGGGACGCATCTCGTGGAGACGAACGCCAGCAATCATGAGACCAAACTGCGCCGGTGAATCCTGTTGTTACACCACGCACCACTGTGCTACGACAGTTTAAGAAACCGACGCTGCGCTTTTTCCTTCGCGGGAAATCAGTGCTCCTGTTTTCGAGACAGAAAACGTTGGCAGCGGTGGGATTCGAACCCACGCCTCCGAAGAGACTGGTGCCTGAAACCAGCGCCTTAGACCGCTCGGCCACGCTACCTACGCGACGCGGCGGTCACAGGAGCTGCGTTGTACCCCACGAGAACACACCGCAATGGCACAAAAACGAGAAGTAAAAATTGGCAGCGGTGGGATTCGAACCCACGCCTCCGAAGAGACTGGTGCCTTAAACCAGCGCCTTAGACCGCTCGGCCACGCTACCTACACCAGTGTTCCTGGCATTTGTAGAATGCAGTGCACGACACAGCTTCCTGATCTGCTGCGACTGGTTGCTCGAACATCGCACCTCGAACGACTGCCCTTTTCGAATAGAGATTAACTACACAGGCAGCTGCCAGCGCCCTGGTGCGGCGGCATCGCGTGTTTATAAGGAATCGGTAGTGCCACCTGCAGCCTGAGGAACATGAGCACAAAATCAGGAGGGCACCGTGATTTCAATCACTGGGTCACTATCGTCATTGCAGCGACAGCAAGGCAGAACTTTAAAAAGTGCCGTGACCCGGATTCGAGCCTGGGTTGTTGCGGCCACAACGCAATGTCCTGACCACTAGACGATCACGGCCACGGAGCCACCGCGGAATTCAACTCTCGCGACTGCAAGTGGCTGTGCACAGCAAAGCTCGGCCGACTGTGTCTCGCAACAGCTGTGTCAGACGCGGTCTCCATTATATGTATACTGGCAAACGAACGTGCCCGCGCTGATGGACACTGAGCAGAGTGGTTAGCTGCATTCAACCCCCGTGGCAATGTCTTGCAGTCCTCCAAGTCTGTTGACCGCAGGTATGTGCCCGGATAAGAGGTGGACAGATGTCGCATCTCTCTCGCCGTCACTTGTGGCCGCGAATCATATTTTACGTAGTTTTCTGCAAGCGTCAGCGGAGCGTCAGTCGAGCTAAGTCGGGACAAGTCGCATAAGAGGAGCAATAAAATGTGCATTTCCGGTACCGGGAATCGAACCCAGGCCTCCTGGGCGAGAGCCAGGTATCCCAGCCACTAGACGACACCGGATAACGACACAAGCACTCCTCCAACAAACACGGCGAGCGCCCACCCGCTACTTGACGACAACTGCAAAAATTAACGTTTCCACTTCGTAGAACGGCATGCTCGGGACGCATCTCGTGGAGACGAACGCCAGCAATCATGAGACCAAACTGCGCCGGTGAATCCTGTTGTTACACCACGCACCACTGTGCTACGACAGTTTAAGAAACCGACGCTGCGCTTTTTCCTTCGCGGGAAATCAGTGCTCCTGTTTTCGAGACAGAAAACGTTGGCAGCGGTGGGATTCGAACCCACGCCTCCGAAGAGACTGGTGCCTGAAACCAGCGCCTTAGACCGCTCGGCCACGCTACCTACGCGACGCGGCGGTCACAGGAGCTGCGTTGTACCCCACGAGAACACACCGCAATGGCACAAAAACGAGAAGTAAAAATTGGCAGCGGTGGGATTCGAACCCACGCCTCCGAAGAGACTGGTGCCTTAAACCAGCGCCTTAGACCGCTCGGCCACGCTACCTACACCAGTGTTCCTGGCATTTGTAGAATGCAGTGCACGACACAGCTTCCTGATCTGCTGCGACTGGTTGCTCGAACATCGCACCTCGAACGACTGCCCTTTTCGAATAGAGATTAACTACACAGGCAGCTGCCAGCGCCCTGGTGCGGCGGCATCGCGTGTTTATAAGGAATCGGTAGTGCCACCTGCAGCCTGAGGAACATGAGCACAAAATCAGGAGGGCACCGTGATTTCAATCACTGGGTCACTATCGTCATTGCAGCGACAGCAAGGCAGAACTTTAAAAAGTGCCGTGACCCGGATTCGAGCCTGGGTTGTTGCGGCCACAACGCAATGTCCTGACCACTAGACGATCACGGCCACGGAGCCACCGCGGAATTCAACTCTCGCGACTGCAAGTGGCTGTGCACAGCAAAGCTCGGCCGACTGTGTCTCGCAACAGCTGTGTCAGACGCGGTCTCCATTATATGTATACTGGCAAACGAACGTGCCCGCGCTGATGGACACTGAGCAGAGTGGTTAGCTGCATTCAACCCCCGTGGCAATGTCTTGCAGTCCTCCAAGTCTGTTGACCGCAGGTATGTGCCCGGATAAGAGGTGGACAGATGTCGCATCTCTCTCGCCGTCACTTGTGGCCGCGAATCATATTTTACGTAGTTTTCTGCAAGCGTCAGCGGAGCGTCAGTCGAGCTAAGTCGGGACAAGTCGCATAAGAGGAGCAATAAAATGTGCATTTCCGGTACCGGGAATCGAACCCAGGCCTCCTGGGCGAGAGCCAGGTATCCCAGCCACTAGACGACACCGGATAACGACACAAGCACTCCTCCAACAAACACGGCGAGCGCCCACCCGCTACTTGACGACAACTGCAAAAATTAACGTTTCCACTTCGTAGAACGGCATGCTCGGGACGCATCTCGTGGAGACGAACGCCAGCAATCATGAGACCAAACTGCGCCGGTGAATCCTGTTGTTACACCACGCACCACTGTGCTACGACAGTTTAAGAAACCGACGCTGCGCTTTTTCCTTCGCGGGAAATCAGTGCTCCTGTTTTCGAGACAGAAAACGTTGGCAGCGGTGGGATTCGAACCCACGCCTCCGAAGAGACTGGTGCCTGAAACCAGCGCCTTAGACCGCTCGGCCACGCTACCTACGCGACGCGGCGGTCACAGGAGCTGCGTTGTACCCCACGAGAACACACCGCAATGGCACAAAAACGAGAAGTAAAAATTGGCAGCGGTGGGATTCGAACCCACGCCTCCGAAGAGACTGGTGCCTTAAACCAGCGCCTTAGACCGCTCGGCCACGCTACCTACACCAGTGTTCCTGGCGTTTGTAGAATGCAGTGCACGACACAGCTTCCTGATCTGCTGCGACTGGTTGCTCGAACATCGCACCTCGAACGACTGCCCTTTTCGAATAGAGATTAACTACACAGGCAGCTGCCAGCGCCCTGGTGCGGCGGCATCGCGTGTTTATAAGGAATCGGTAGTGCCACCTGCAGCCTGAGGAACATGAGCACAAAATCAGGAGGGCACCGTGATTTCAATCACTGGGTCACTATCGTCATTGCAGCGACAGCAAGGCAGAACTTTAAAAAGTGCCGTGACCCGGATTCGAGCCTGGGTTGTTGCGGCCACAACGCAATGTCCTGACCACTAGACGATCACGGCCACGGAGCCACCGCGGAATTCAACTCTCGCGACTGCAAGTGGCTGTGCACAGCAAAGCTCGGCCGACTGTGTCTCGCAACAGCTGTGTCAGACGCGGTCTCCATTATATGTATACTGGCAAACGAACGTGCCCGCGCTGATGGACACTGAGCAGAGTGGTTAGCTGCATTCAACCCCCGTGGCAATGTCTTGCAGTCCTCCAAGTCTGTTGACCGCAGGTATGTGCCCGGATAAGAGGTGGACAGATGTCGCATCTCTCTCGCCGTCACTTGTGGCCGCGAATCATATTTTACGTAGTTTTCTGCAAGCGTCAGCGGAGCGTCAGTCGAGCTAAGTCGGGACAAGTCGCATAAGAGGAGCAATAAAATGTGCATTTCCGGTACCGGGAATCGAACCCAGGCCTCCTGGGCGAGAGCCAGGTATCCCAGCCACTAGACGACACCGGATAACGACACAAGCACTCCTCCAACAAACACGGCGAGCGCCCACCCGCTACTTGACGACAACTGCAAAAATTAACGTTTCCACTTCGTAGAACGGCATGCTCGGGACGCATCTCGTGGAGACGAACGCCAGCAATCATGAGACCAAACTGCGCCGGTGAATCCTGTTGTTACACCACGCACCACTGTGCTACGACAGTTTAAGAAACCGACGCTGCGCTTTTTCCTTCGCGGGAAATCAGTGCTCCTGTTTTCGAGACAGAAAACGTTGGCAGCGGTGGGATTCGAACCCACGCCTCCGAAGAGACTGGTGCCTGAAACCAGCGCCTTAGACCGCTCGGCCACGCTACCTACGCGACGCGGCGGTCACAGGAGCTGCGTTGTACCCCACGAGAACACACCGCAATGGCACAAAAACGAGAAGTAAAAATTGGCAGCGGTGGGATTCGAACCCACGCCTCCGAAGAGACTGGTGCCTTAAACCAGCGCCTTAGACCGCTCGGCCACGCTACCTACACCAGTGTTCCTGGCGTTTGTAGAATGCAGTGCACGACACAGCTTCCTGATCTGCTGCGACTGGTTGCTCGAACATCGCACCTCGAACGACTGCCCTTTTCGAATAGAGATTAACTACACAGGCAGCTGCCAGCGCCCTGGTGCGGCGGCATCGCGTGTTTATAAGGAATCGGTAGTGCCACCTGCAGCCTGAGGAACATGAGCACAAAATCAGGAGGGCACCGTGATTTCAATCACTGGGTCACTATCGTCATTGCAGCGACAGCAAGGCAGAACTTTAAAAAGTGCCGTGACCCGGATTCGAGCCTGGGTTGTTGCGGCCACAACGCAATGTCCTGACCACTAGACGATCACGGCCACGGAGCCACCGCGGAATTCAACTCTCGCGACTGCAAGTGGCTGTGCACAGCAAAGCTCGGCCGACTGTGTCTCGCAACAGCTGTGTCAGACGCGGTCTCCATTATATGTATACTGGCAAACGAACGTGCCCGCGCTGATGGACACTGAGCAGAGTGGTTAGCTGCATTCAACCCCCGTGGCAATGTCTTGCAGTCCTCCAAGTCTGTTGACCGCAGGTATGTGCCCGGATAAGAGGTGGACAGATGTCGCATCTCTCTCGCCGTCACTTGTGGCCGCGAATCATATTTTACGTAGTTTTCTGCAAGCGTCAGCGGAGCGTCAGTCGAGCTAAGTCGGGACAAGTCGCATAAGAGGAGCAATAAAATGTGCATTTCCGGTACCGGGAATCGAACCCAGGCCTCCTGGGCGAGAGCCAGGTATCCCAGCCACTAGACGACACCGGATAACGACACAAGCACTCCTCCAACAAACACGGCGAGCGCCCACCCGCTACTTGACGACAACTGCAAAAATTAACGTTTCCACTTCGTAGAACGGCATGCTCGGGACGCATCTCGTGGAGACGAACGCCAGCAATCATGAGACCAAACTGCGCCGGTGAATCCTGTTGTTACACCACGCACCACTGTGCTACGACAGTTTAAGAAACCGACGCTGCGCTTTTTCCTTCGCGGGAAATCAGTGCTCCTGTTTTCGAGACAGAAAACGTTGGCAGCGGTGGGATTCGAACCCACGCCTCCGAAGAGACTGGTGCCTGAAACCAGCGCCTTAGACCGCTCGGCCACGCTACCTACGCGACGCGGCGGTCACAGGAGCTGCGTTGTACCCCACGAGAACACACCGCAATGGCACAAAAACGAGAAGTAAAAATTGGCAGCGGTGGGATTCGAACCCACGCCTCCGAAGAGACTGGTGCCTTAAACCAGCGCCTTAGACCGCTCGGCCACGCTACCTACACCAGTGTTCCTGGCATTTGTAGAATGCAGTGCACGACACAGCTTCCTGATCTGCTGCGACTGGTTGCTCGAACATCGCACCTCGAACGACTGCCCTTTTCGAATAGAGATTAACTACACAGGCAGCTGCCAGCGCCCTGGTGCGGCGGCATCGCGTGTTTATAAGGAATCGGTAGTGCCACCTGCAGCCTGAGGAACATGAGCACAAAATCAGGAGGGCACCGTGATTTCAATCACTGGGTCACTATCGTCATTGCAGCGACAGCAAGGCAGAACTTTAAAAAGTGCCGTGACCCGGATTCGAGCCTGGGTTGTTGCGGCCACAACGCAATGTCCTGACCACTAGACGATCACGGCCACGGAGCCACCGCGGAATTCAACTCTCGCGACTGCAAGTGGCTGTGCACAGCAAAGCTCGGCCGACTGTGTCTCGCAACAGCTGTGTCAGACGCGGTCTCCATTATATGTATACTGGCAAACGAACGTGCCCGCGCTGATGGACACTGAGCAGAGTGGTTAGCTGCATTCAACCCCCGTGGCAATGTCTTGCAGTCCTCCAAGTCTGTTGACCGCAGGTATGTGCCCGGATAAGAGGTGGACAGATGTCGCATCTCTCTCGCCGTCACTTGTGGCCGCGAATCATATTTTACGTAGTTTTCTGCAAGCGTCAGCGGAGCGTCAGTCGAGCTAAGTCGGGACAAGTCGCATAAGAGGAGCAATAAAATGTGCATTTCCGGTACCGGGAATCGAACCCAGGCCTCCTGGGCGAGAGCCAGGTATCCCAGCCACTAGACGACACCGGATAACGACACAAGCACTCCTCCAACAAACACGGCGAGCGCCCACCCGCTACTTGACGACAACTGCAAAAATTAACGTTTCCACTTCGTAGAACGGCATGCTCGGGACGCATCTCGTGGAGACGAACGCCAGCAATCATGAGACCAAACTGCGCCGGTGAATCCTGTTGTTACACCACGCACCACTGTGCTACGACAGTTTAAGAAACCGACGCTGCGCTTTTTCCTTCGCGGGAAATCAGTGCTCCTGTTTTCGAGACAGAAAACGTTGGCAGCGGTGGGATTCGAACCCACGCCTCCGAAGAGACTGGTGCCTGAAACCAGCGCCTTAGACCGCTCGGCCACGCTACCTACGCGACGCGGCGGTCACAGGAGCTGCGTTGTACCCCACGAGAACACACCGCAATGGCACAAAAACGAGAAGTAAAAATTGGCAGCGGTGGGATTCGAACCCACGCCTCCGAAGAGACTGGTGCCTTAAACCAGCGCCTTAGACCGCTCGGCCACGCTACCTACACCAGTGTTCCTGGCATTTGTAGAATGCAGTGCACGACACAGCTTCCTGATCTGCTGCGACTGGTTGCTCGAACATCGCACCTCGAACGACTGCCCTTTTCGAATAGAGATTAACTACACAGGCAGCTGCCAGCGCCCTGGTGCGGCGGCATCGCGTGTTTATAAGGAATCGGTAGTGCCACCTGCAGCCTGAGGAACATGAGCACAAAATCAGGAGGGCACCGTGATTTCAATCACTGGGTCACTATCGTCATTGCAGCGACAGCAAGGCAGAACTTTAAAAAGTGCCGTGACCCGGATTCGAGCCTGGGTTGTTGCGGCCACAACGCAATGTCCTGACCACTAGACGATCACGGCCACGGAGCCACCGCGGAATTCAACTCTCGCGACTGCAAGTGGCTGTGCACAGCAAAGCTCGGCCGACTGTGTCTCGCAACAGCTGTGTCAGACGCGGTCTCCATTATATGTATACTGGCAAACGAACGTGCCCGCGCTGATGGACACTGAGCAGAGTGGTTAGCTGCATTCAACCCCCGTGGCAATGTCTTGCAGTCCTCCAAGTCTGTTGACCGCAGGTATGTGCCCGGATAAGAGGTGGACAGATGTCGCATCTCTCTCGCCGTCACTTGTGGCCGCGAATCATATTTTACGTAGTTTTCTGCAAGCGTCAGCGGAGCGTCAGTCGAGCTAAGTCGGGACAAGTCGCATAAGAGGAGCAATAAAATGTGCATTTCCGGTACCGGGAATCGAACCCAGGCCTCCTGGGCGAGAGCCAGGTATCCCAGCCACTAGACGACACCGGATAACGACACAAGCACTCCTCCAACAAACACGGCGAGCGCCCACCCGCTACTTGACGACAACTGCAAAAATTAACGTTTCCACTTCGTAGAACGGCATGCTCGGGACGCATCTCGTGGAGACGAACGCCAGCAATCATGAGACCAAACTGCGCCGGTGAATCCTGTTGTTACACCACGCACCACTGTGCTACGACAGTTTAAGAAACCGACGCTGCGCTTTTTCCTTCGCGGGAAATCAGTGCTCCTGTTTTCGAGACAGAAAACGTTGGCAGCGGTGGGATTCGAACCCACGCCTCCGAAGAGACTGGTGCCTGAAACCAGCGCCTTAGACCGCTCGGCCACGCTACCTACGCGACGCGGCGGTCACAGGAGCTGCGTTGTACCCCACGAGAACACACCGCAATGGCACAAAAACGAGAAGTAAAAATTGGCAGCGGTGGGATTCGAACCCACGCCTCCGAAGAGACTGGTGCCTTAAACCAGCGCCTTAGACCGCTCGGCCACGCTACCTACACCAGTGTTCCTGGCGTTTGTAGAATGCAGTGCACGACACAGCTTCCTGATCTGCTGCGACTGGTTGCTCGAACATCGCACCTCGAACGACTGCCCTTTTCGAATAGAGATTAACTACACAGGCAGCTGCCAGCGCCCTGGTGCGGCGGCATCGCGTGTTTATAAGGAATCGGTAGTGCCACCTGCAGCCTGAGGAACATGAGCACAAAATCAGGAGGGCACCGTGATTTCAATCACTGGGTCACTATCGTCATTGCAGCGACAGCAAGGCAGAACTTTAAAAAGTGCCGTGACCCGGATTCGAGCCTGGGTTGTTGCGGCCACAACGCAATGTCCTGACCACTAGACGATCACGGCCACGGAGCCACCGCGGAATTCAACTCTCGCGACTGCAAGTGGCTGTGCACAGCAAAGCTCGGCCGACTGTGTCTCGCAACAGCTGTGTCAGACGCGGTCTCCATTATATGTATACTGGCAAACGAACGTGCCCGCGCTGATGGACACTGAGCAGAGTGGTTAGCTGCATTCAACCCCCGTGGCAATGTCTTGCAGTCCTCCAAGTCTGTTGACCGCAGGTATGTGCCCGGATAAGAGGTGGACAGATGTCGCATCTCTCTCGCCGTCACTTGTGGCCGCGAATCATATTTTACGTAGTTTTCTGCAAGCGTCAGCGGAGCGTCAGTCGAGCTAAGTCGGGACAAGTCGCATAAGAGGAGCAATAAAATGTGCATTTCCGGTACCGGGAATCGAACCCAGGCCTCCTGGGCGAGAGCCAGGTATCCCAGCCACTAGACGACACCGGATAACGACACAAGCACTCCTCCAACAAACACGGCGAGCGCCCACCCGCTACTTGACGACAACTGCAAAAATTAACGTTTCCACTTCGTAGAACGGCATGCTCGGGACGCATCTCGTGGAGACGAACGCCAGCAATCATGAGACCAAACTGCGCCGGTGAATCCTGTTGTTACACCACGCACCACTGTGCTACGACAGTTTAAGAAACCGACGCTGCGCTTTTTCCTTCGCGGGAAATCAGTGCTCCTGTTTTCGAGACAGAAAACGTTGGCAGCGGTGGGATTCGAACCCACGCCTCCGAAGAGACTGGTGCCTGAAACCAGCGCCTTAGACCGCTCGGCCACGCTACCTACGCGACGCGGCGGTCACAGGAGCTGCGTTGTACCCCACGAGAACACACCGCAATGGCACAAAAACGAGAAGTAAAAATTGGCAGCGGTGGGATTCGAACCCACGCCTCCGAAGAGACTGGTGCCTTAAACCAGCGCCTTAGACCGCTCGGCCACGCTACCTACACCAGTGTTCCTGGCATTTGTAGAATGCAGTGCACGACACAGCTTCCTGATCTGCTGCGACTGGTTGCTCGAACATCGCACCTCGAACGACTGCCCTTTTCGAATAGAGATTAACTACACAGGCAGCTGCCAGCGCCCTGGTGCGGCGGCATCGCGTGTTTATAAGGAATCGGTAGTGCCACCTGCAGCCTGAGGAACATGAGCACAAAATCAGGAGGGCACCGTGATTTCAATCACTGGGTCACTATCGTCATTGCAGCGACAGCAAGGCAGAACTTTAAAAAGTGCCGTGACCCGGATTCGAGCCTGGGTTGTTGCGGCCACAACGCAATGTCCTGACCACTAGACGATCACGGCCACGGAGCCACCGCGGAATTCAACTCTCGCGACTGCAAGTGGCTGTGCACAGCAAAGCTCGGCCGACTGTGTCTCGCAACAGCTGTGTCAGACGCGGTCTCCATTATATGTATACTGGCAAACGAACGTGCCCGCGCTGATGGACACTGAGCAGAGTGGTTAGCTGCATTCAACCCCCGTGGCAATGTCTTGCAGTCCTCCAAGTCTGTTGACCGCAGGTATGTGCCCGGATAAGAGGTGGACAGATGTCGCATCTCTCTCGCCGTCACTTGTGGCCGCGAATCATATTTTACGTAGTTTTCTGCAAGCGTCAGCGGAGCGTCAGTCGAGCTAAGTCGGGACAAGTCGCATAAGAGGAGCAATAAAATGTGCATTTCCGGTACCGGGAATCGAACCCAGGCCTCCTGGGCGAGAGCCAGGTATCCCAGCCACTAGACGACACCGGATAACGACACAAGCACTCCTCCAACAAACACGGCGAGCGCCCACCCGCTACTTGACGACAACTGCAAAAATTAACGTTTCCACTTCGTAGAACGGCATGCTCGGGACGCATCTCGTGGAGACGAACGCCAGCAATCATGAGACCAAACTGCGCCGGTGAATCCTGTTGTTACACCACGCACCACTGTGCTACGACAGTTTAAGAAACCGACGCTGCGCTTTTTCCTTCGCGGGAAATCAGTGCTCCTGTTTTCGAGACAGAAAACGTTGGCAGCGGTGGGATTCGAACCCACGCCTCCGAAGAGACTGGTGCCTGAAACCAGCGCCTTAGACCGCTCGGCCACGCTACCTACGCGACGCGGCGGTCACAGGAGCTGCGTTGTACCCCACGAGAACACACCGCAATGGCACAAAAACGAGAAGTAAAAATTGGCAGCGGTGGGATTCGAACCCACGCCTCCGAAGAGACTGGTGCCTTAAACCAGCGCCTTAGACCGCTCGGCCACGCTACCTACACCAGTGTTCCTGGCGTTTGTAGAATGCAGTGCACGACACAGCTTCCTGATCTGCTGCGACTGGTTGCTCGAACATCGCACCTCGAACGACTGCCCTTTTCGAATAGAGATTAACTACACAGGCAGCTGCCAGCGCCCTGGTGCGGCGGCATCGCGTGTTTATAAGGAATCGGTAGTGCCACCTGCAGCCTGAGGAACATGAGCACAAAATCAGGAGGGCACCGTGATTTCAATCACTGGGTCACTATCGTCATTGCAGCGACAGCAAGGCAGAACTTTAAAAAGTGCCGTGACCCGGATTCGAGCCTGAGTTGTTGCGGCCACAACGCAATGTCCTGACCACTAGACGATCACGGCCACGGAGCCACCGCGGAATTCAACTCTCGCGACTGCAAGTGGCTGTGCACAGCAAAGCTCGGCCGACTGTGTCTCGCAACAGCTGTGTCAGACGCGGTCTCCATTATATGTATACTGGCAAACGAACGTGCCCGCGCTGATGGACACTGAGCAGAGTGGTTAGCTGCATTCAACCCCCGTGGCAATGTCTTGCAGTCCTCCAAGTCTGTTGACCGCAGGTATGTGCCCGGATAAGAGGTGGACAGATGTCGCATCTCTCTCGCCGTCACTTGTGGCCGCGAATCATATTTTACGTAGTTTTCTGCAAGCGTCAGCGGAGCGTCAGTCGAGCTAAGTCGGGACAAGTCGCATAAGAGGAGCAATAAAATGTGCATTTCCGGTACCGGGAATCGAACCCAGGCCTCCTGGGCGAGAGCCAGGTATCCCAGCCACTAGACGACACCGGATAACGACACAAGCACTCCTCCAACAAACACGGCGAGCGCCCACCCGCTACTTGACGACAACTGCAAAAATTAACGTTTCCACTTCGTAGAACGGCATGCTCGGGACGCATCTCGTGGAGACGAACGCCAGCAATCATGAGACCAAACTGCGCCGGTGAATCCTGTTGTTACACCACGCACCACTGTGCTACGACAGTTTAAGAAACCGACGCTGCGCTTTTTCCTTCGCGGGAAATCAGTGCTCCTGTTTTCGAGACAGAAAACGTTGGCAGCGGTGGGATTCGAACCCACGCCTCCGAAGAGACTGGTGCCTGAAACCAGCGCCTTAGACCGCTCGGCCACGCTACCTACGCGACGCGGCGGTCACAGGAGCTGCGTTGTACCCCACGAGAACACACCGCAATGGCACAAAAACGAGAAGTAAAAATTGGCAGCGGTGGGATTCGAACCCACGCCTCCGAAGAGACTGGTGCCTTAAACCAGCGCCTTAGACCGCTCGGCCACGCTACCTACACCAGTGTTCCTGGCGTTTGTAGAATGCAGTGCACGACACAGCTTCCTGATCTGCTGCGACTGGTTGCTCGAACATCGCACCTCGAACGACTGCCCTTTTCGAATAGAGATTAACTACACAGGCAGCTGCCAGCGCCCTGGTGCGGCGGCATCGCGTGTTTATAAGGAATCGGTAGTGCCACCTGCAGCCTGAGGAACATGAGCACAAAATCAGGAGGGCACCGTGATTTCAATCACTGGGTCACTATCGTCATTGCAGCGACAGCAAGGCAGAACTTTAAAAAGTGCCGTGACCCGGATTCGAGCCTGGGTTGTTGCGGCCACAACGCAATGTCCTGACCACTAGACGATCACGGCCACGGAGCCACCGCGGAATTCAACTCTCGCGACTGCAAGTGGCTGTGCACAGCAAAGCTCGGCCGACTGTGTCTCGCAACAGCTGTGTCAGACGCGGTCTCCATTATATGTATACTGGCAAACGAACGTGCCCGCGCTGATGGACACTGAGCAGAGTGGTTAGCTGCATTCAACCCCCGTGGCAATGTCTTGCAGTCCTCCAAGTCTGTTGACCGCAGGTATGTGCCCGGATAAGAGGTGGACAGATGTCGCATCTCTCTCGCCGTCACTTGTGGCCGCGAATCATATTTTACGTAGTTTTCTGCAAGCGTCAGCGGAGCGTCAGTCGAGCTAAGTCGGGACAAGTCGCATAAGAGGAGCAATAAAATGTGCATTTCCGGTACCGGGAATCGAACCCAGGCCTCCTGGGCGAGAGCCAGGTATCCCAGCCACTAGACGACACCGGATAACGACACAAGCACTCCTCCAACAAACACGGCGAGCGCCCACCCGCTACTTGACGACAACTGCAAAAATTAACGTTTCCACTTCGTAGAACGGCATGCTCGGGACGCATCTCGTGGAGACGAACGCCAGCAATCATGAGACCAAACTGCGCCGGTGAATCCTGTTGTTACACCACGCACCACTGTGCTACGACAGTTTAAGAAACCGACGCTGCGCTTTTTCCTTCGCGGGAAATCAGTGCTCCTGTTTTCGAGACAGAAAACGTTGGCAGCGGTGGGATTCGAACCCACGCCTCCGAAGAGACTGGTGCCTGAAACCAGCGCCTTAGACCGCTCGGCCACGCTACCTACGCGACGCGGCGGTCACAGGAGCTGCGTTGTACCCCACGAGAACACACCGCAATGGCACAAAAACGAGAAGTAAAAATTGGCAGCGGTGGGATTCGAACCCACGCCTCCGAAGAGACTGGTGCCTTAAACCAGCGCCTTAGACCGCTCGGCCACGCTACCTACACCAGTGTTCCTGGCGTTTGTAGAATGCAGTGCACGACACAGCTTCCTGATCTGCTGCGACTGGTTGCTCGAACATCGCACCTCGAACGACTGCCCTTTTCGAATAGAGATTAACTACACAGGCAGCTGCCAGCGCCCTGGTGCGGCGGCATCGCGTGTTTATAAGGAATCGGTAGTGCCACCTGCAGCCTGAGGAACATGAGCACAAAATCAGGAGGGCACCGTGATTTCAATCACTGGGTCACTATCGTCATTGCAGCGACAGCAAGGCAGAACTTTAAAAAGTGCCGTGACCCGGATTCGAGCCTGGGTTGTTGCGGCCACAACGCAATGTCCTGACCACTAGACGATCACGGCCACGGAGCCACCGCGGAATTCAACTCTCGCGACTGCAAGTGGCTGTGCACAGCAAAGCTCGGCCGACTGTGTCTCGCAACAGCTGTGTCAGACGCGGTCTCCATTATATGTATACTGGCAAACGAACGTGCCCGCGCTGATGGACACTGAGCAGAGTGGTTAGCTGCATTCAACCCCCGTGGCAATGTCTTGCAGTCCTCCAAGTCTGTTGACCGCAGGTATGTGCCCGGATAAGAGGTGGACAGATGTCGCATCTCTCTCGCCGTCACTTGTGGCCGCGAATCATATTTTACGTAGTTTTCTGCAAGCGTCAGCGGAGCGTCAGTCGAGCTAAGTCGGGACAAGTCGCATAAGAGGAGCAATAAAATGTGCATTTCCGGTACCGGGAATCGAACCCAGGCCTCCTGGGCGAGAGCCAGGTATCCCAGCCACTAGACGACACCGGATAACGACACAAGCACTCCTCCAACAAACACGGCGAGCGCCCACCCGCTACTTGACGACAACTGCAAAAATTAACGTTTCCACTTCGTAGAACGGCATGCTCGGGACGCATCTCGTGGAGACGAACGCCAGCAATCATGAGACCAAACTGCGCCGGTGAATCCTGTTGTTACACCACGCACCACTGTGCTACGACAGTTTAAGAAACCGACGCTGCGCTTTTTCCTTCGCGGGAAATCAGTGCTCCTGTTTTCGAGACAGAAAACGTTGGCAGCGGTGGGATTCGAACCCACGCCTCCGAAGAGACTGGTGCCTGAAACCAGCGCCTTAGACCGCTCGGCCACGCTACCTACGCGACGCGGCGGTCACAGGAGCTGCGTTGTACCCCACGAGAACACACCGCAATGGCACAAAAACGAGAAGTAAAAATTGGCAGCGGTGGGATTCGAACCCACGCCTCCGAAGAGACTGGTGCCTTAAACCAGCGCCTTAGACCGCTCGGCCACGCTACCTACACCAGTGTTCCTGGCATTTGTAGAATGCAGTGCACGACACAGCTTCCTGATCTGCTGCGACTGGTTGCTCGAACATCGCACCTCGAACGACTGCCCTTTTCGAATAGAGATTAACTACACAGGCAGCTGCCAGCGCCCTGGTGCGGCGGCATCGCGTGTTTATAAGGAATCGGTAGTGCCACCTGCAGCCTGAGGAACATGAGCACAAAATCAGGAGGGCACCGTGATTTCAATCACTGGGTCACTATCGTCATTGCAGCGACAGCAAGGCAGAACTTTAAAAAGTGCCGTGACCCGGATTCGAGCCTGGGTTGTTGCGGCCACAACGCAATGTCCTGACCACTAGACGATCACGGCCACGGAGCCACCGCGGAATTCAACTCTCGCGACTGCAAGTGGCTGTGCACAGCAAAGCTCGGCCGACTGTGTCTCGCAACAGCTGTGTCAGACGCGGTCTCCATTATATGTATACTGGCAAACGAACGTGCCCGCGCTGATGGACACTGAGCAGAGTGGTTAGCTGCATTCAACCCCCGTGGCAATGTCTTGCAGTCCTCCAAGTCTGTTGACCGCAGGTATGTGCCCGGATAAGAGGTGGACAGATGTCGCATCTCTCTCGCCGTCACTTGTGGCCGCGAATCATATTTTACGTAGTTTTCTGCAAGCGTCAGCGGAGCGTCAGTCGAGCTAAGTCGGGACAAGTCGCATAAGAGGAGCAATAAAATGTGCATTTCCGGTACCGGGAATCGAACCCAGGCCTCCTGGGCGAGAGCCAGGTATCCCAGCCACTAGACGACACCGGATAACGACACAAGCACTCCTCCAACAAACACGGCGAGCGCCCACCCGCTACTTGACGACAACTGCAAAAATTAACGTTTCCACTTCGTAGAACGGCATGCTCGGGACGCATCTCGTGGAGACGAACGCCAGCAATCATGAGACCAAACTGCGCCGGTGAATCCTGTTGTTACACCACGCACCACTGTGCTACGACAGTTTAAGAAACCGACGCTGCGCTTTTTCCTTCGCGGGAAATCAGTGCTCCTGTTTTCGAGACAGAAAACGTTGGCAGCGGTGGGATTCGAACCCACGCCTCCGAAGAGACTGGTGCCTGAAACCAGCGCCTTAGACCGCTCGGCCACGCTACCTACGCGACGCGGCGGTCACAGGAGCTGCGTTGTACCCCACGAGAACACACCGCAATGGCACAAAAACGAGAAGTAAAAATTGGCAGCGGTGGGATTCGAACCCACGCCTCCGAAGAGACTGGTGCCTTAAACCAGCGCCTTAGACCGCTCGGCCACGCTACCTACACCAGTGTTCCTGGCGTTTGTAGAATGCAGTGCACGACACAGCTTCCTGATCTGCTGCGACTGGTTGCTCGAACATCGCACCTCGAACGACTGCCCTTTTCGAATAGAGATTAACTACACAGGCAGCTGCCAGCGCCCTGGTGCGGCGGCATCGCGTGTTTATAAGGAATCGGTAGTGCCACCTGCAGCCTGAGGAACATGAGCACAAAATCAGGAGGGCACCGTGATTTCAATCACTGGGTCACTATCGTCATTGCAGCGACAGCAAGGCAGAACTTTAAAAAGTGCCGTGACCCGGATTCGAGCCTGGGTTGTTGCGGCCACAACGCAATGTCCTGACCACTAGACGATCACGGCCACGGAGCCACCGCGGAATTCAACTCTCGCGACTGCAAGTGGCTGTGCACAGCAAAGCTCGGCCGACTGTGTCTCGCAACAGCTGTGTCAGACGCGGTCTCCATTATATGTATACTGGCAAACGAACGTGCCCGCGCTGATGGACACTGAGCAGAGTGGTTAGCTGCATTCAACCCCCGTGGCAATGTCTTGCAGTCCTCCAAGTCTGTTGACCGCAGGTATGTGCCCGGATAAGAGGTGGACAGATGTCGCATCTCTCTCGCCGTCACTTGTGGCCGCGAATCATATTTTACGTAGTTTTCTGCAAGCGTCAGCGGAGCGTCAGTCGAGCTAAGTCGGGACAAGTCGCATAAGAGGAGCAATAAAATGTGCATTTCCGGTACCGGGAATCGAACCCAGGCCTCCTGGGCGAGAGCCAGGTATCCCAGCCACTAGACGACACCGGATAACGACACAAGCACTCCTCCAACAAACACGGCGAGCGCCCACCCGCTACTTGACGACAACTGCAAAAATTAACGTTTCCACTTCGTAGAACGGCATGCTCGGGACGCATCTCGTGGAGACGAACGCCAGCAATCATGAGACCAAACTGCGCCGGTGAATCCTGTTGTTACACCACGCACCACTGTGCTACGACAGTTTAAGAAACCGACGCTGCGCTTTTTCCTTCGCGGGAAATCAGTGCTCCTGTTTTCGAGACAGAAAACGTTGGCAGCGGTGGGATTCGAACCCACGCCTCCGAAGAGACTGGTGCCTGAAACCAGCGCCTTAGACCGCTCGGCCACGCTACCTACGCGACGCGGCGGTCACAGGAGCTGCGTTGTACCCCACGAGAACACACCGCAATGGCACAAAAACGAGAAGTAAAAATTGGCAGCGGTGGGATTCGAACCCACGCCTCCGAAGAGACTGGTGCCTTAAACCAGCGCCTTAGACCGCTCGGCCACGCTACCTACACCAGTGTTCCTGGCGTTTGTAGAATGCAGTGCACGACACAGCTTCCTGATCTGCTGCGACTGGTTGCTCGAACATCGCACCTCGAACGACTGCCCTTTTCGAATAGAGATTAACTACACAGGCAGCTGCCAGCGCCCTGGTGCGGCGGCATCGCGTGTTTATAAGGAATCGGTAGTGCCACCTGCAGCCTGAGGAACATGAGCACAAAATCAGGAGGGCACCGTGATTTCAATCACTGGGTCACTATCGTCATTGCAGCGACAGCAAGGCAGAACTTTAAAAAGTGCCGTGACCCGGATTCGAGCCTGGGTTGTTGCGGCCACAACGCAATGTCCTGACCACTAGACGATCACGGCCACGGAGCCACCGCGGAATTCAACTCTCGCGACTGCAAGTGGCTGTGCACAGCAAAGCTCGGCCGACTGTGTCTCGCAACAGCTGTGTCAGACGCGGTCTCCATTATATGTATACTGGCAAACGAACGTGCCCGCGCTGATGGACACTGAGCAGAGTGGTTAGCTGCATTCAACCCCCGTGGCAATGTCTTGCAGTCCTCCAAGTCTGTTGACCGCAGGTATGTGCCCGGATAAGAGGTGGACAGATGTCGCATCTCTCTCGCCGTCACTTGTGGCCGCGAATCATATTTTACGTAGTTTTCTGCAAGCGTCAGCGGAGCGTCAGTCGAGCTAAGTCGGGACAAGTCGCATAAGAGGAGCAATAAAATGTGCATTTCCGGTACCGGGAATCGAACCCAGGCCTCCTGGGCGAGAGCCAGGTATCCCAGCCACTAGACGACACCGGATAACGACACAAGCACTCCTCCAACAAACACGGCGAGCGCCCACCCGCTACTTGACGACAACTGCAAAAATTAACGTTTCCACTTCGTAGAACGGCATGCTCGGGACGCATCTCGTGGAGACGAACGCCAGCAATCATGAGACCAAACTGCGCCGGTGAATCCTGTTGTTACACCACGCACCACTGTGCTACGACAGTTTAAGAAACCGACGCTGCGCTTTTTCCTTCGCGGGAAATCAGTGCTCCTGTTTTCGAGACAGAAAACGTTGGCAGCGGTGGGATTCGAACCCACGCCTCCGAAGAGACTGGTGCCTGAAACCAGCGCCTTAGACCGCTCGGCCACGCTACCTACGCGACGCGGCGGTCACAGGAGCTGCGTTGTACCCCACGAGAACACACCGCAATGGCACAAAAACGAGAAGTAAAAATTGGCAGCGGTGGGATTCGAACCCACGCCTCCGAAGAGACTGGTGCCTTAAACCAGCGCCTTAGACCGCTCGGCCACGCTACCTACACCAGTGTTCCTGGCGTTTGTAGAATGCAGTGCACGACACAGCTTCCTGATCTGCTGCGACTGGTTGCTCGAACATCGCACCTCGAACGACTGCCCTTTTCGAATAGAGATTAACTACACAGGCAGCTGCCAGCGCCCTGGTGCGGCGGCATCGCGTGTTTATAAGGAATCGGTAGTGCCACCTGCAGCCTGAGGAACATGAGCACAAAATCAGGAGGGCACCGTGATTTCAATCACTGGGTCACTATCGTCATTGCAGCGACAGCAAGGCAGAACTTTAAAAAGTGCCGTGACCCGGATTCGAGCCTGGGTTGTTGCGGCCACAACGCAATGTCCTGACCACTAGACGATCACGGCCACGGAGCCACCGCGGAATTCAACTCTCGCGACTGCAAGTGGCTGTGCACAGCAAAGCTCGGCCGACTGTGTCTCGCAACAGCTGTGTCAGACGCGGTCTCCATTATATGTATACTGGCAAACGAACGTGCCCGCGCTGATGGACACTGAGCAGAGTGGTTAGCTGCATTCAACCCCCGTGGCAATGTCTTGCAGTCCTCCAAGTCTGTTGACCGCAGGTATGTGCCCGGATAAGAGGTGGACAGATGTCGCATCTCTCTCGCCGTCACTTGTGGCCGCGAATCATATTTTACGTAGTTTTCTGCAAGCGTCAGCGGAGCGTCAGTCGAGCTAAGTCGGGACAAGTCGCATAAGAGGAGCAATAAAATGTGCATTTCCGGTACCGGGAATCGAACCCAGGCCTCCTGGGCGAGAGCCAGGTATCCCAGCCACTAGACGACACCGGATAACGACACAAGCACTCCTCCAACAAACACGGCGAGCGCCCACCCGCTACTTGACGACAACTGCAAAAATTAACGTTTCCACTTCGTAGAACGGCATGCTCGGGACGCATCTCGTGGAGACGAACGCCAGCAATCATGAGACCAAACTGCGCCGGTGAATCCTGTTGTTACACCACGCACCACTGTGCTACGACAGTTTAAGAAACCGACGCTGCGCTTTTTCCTTCGCGGGAAATCAGTGCTCCTGTTTTCGAGACAGAAAACGTTGGCAGCGGTGGGATTCGAACCCACGCCTCCGAAGAGACTGGTGCCTGAAACCAGCGCCTTAGACCGCTCGGCCACGCTACCTACGCGACGCGGCGGTCACAGGAGCTGCGTTGTACCCCACGAGAACACACCGCAATGGCACAAAAACGAGAAGTAAAAATTGGCAGCGGTGGGATTCGAACCCACGCCTCCGAAGAGACTGGTGCCTTAAACCAGCGCCTTAGACCGCTCGGCCACGCTACCTACACCAGTGTTCCTGGCGTTTGTAGAATGCAGTGCACGACACAGCTTCCTGATCTGCTGCGACTGGTTGCTCGAACATCGCACCTCGAACGACTGCCCTTTTCGAATAGAGATTAACTACACAGGCAGCTGCCAGCGCCCTGGTGCGGCGGCATCGCGTGTTTATAAGGAATCGGTAGTGCCACCTGCAGCCTGAGGAACATGAGCACAAAATCAGGAGGGCACCGTGATTTCAATCACTGGGTCACTATCGTCATTGCAGCGACAGCAAGGCAGAACTTTAAAAAGTGCCGTGACCCGGATTCGAGCCTGGGTTGTTGCGGCCACAACGCAATGTCCTGACCACTAGACGATCACGGCCACGGAGCCACCGCGGAATTCAACTCTCGCGACTGCAAGTGGCTGTGCACAGCAAAGCTCGGCCGACTGTGTCTCGCAACAGCTGTGTCAGACGCGGTCTCCATTATATGTATACTGGCAAACGAACGTGCCCGCGCTGATGGACACTGAGCAGAGTGGTTAGCTGCATTCAACCCCCGTGGCAATGTCTTGCAGTCCTCCAAGTCTGTTGACCGCAGGTATGTGCCCGGATAAGAGGTGGACAGATGTCGCATCTCTCTCGCCGTCACTTGTGGCCGCGAATCATATTTTACGTAGTTTTCTGCAAGCGTCAGCGGAGCGTCAGTCGAGCTAAGTCGGGACAAGTCGCATAAGAGGAGCAATAAAATGTGCATTTCCGGTACCGGGAATCGAACCCAGGCCTCCTGGGCGAGAGCCAGGTATCCCAGCCACTAGACGACACCGGATAACGACACAAGCACTCCTCCAACAAACACGGCGAGCGCCCACCCGCTACTTGACGACAACTGCAAAAATTAACGTTTCCACTTCGTAGAACGGCATGCTCGGGACGCATCTCGTGGAGACGAACGCCAGCAATCATGAGACCAAACTGCGCCGGTGAATCCTGTTGTTACACCACGCACCACTGTGCTACGACAGTTTAAGAAACCGACGCTGCGCTTTTTCCTTCGCGGGAAATCAGTGCTCCTGTTTTCGAGACAGAAAACGTTGGCAGCGGTGGGATTCGAACCCACGCCTCCGAAGAGACTGGTGCCTGAAACCAGCGCCTTAGACCGCTCGGCCACGCTACCTACGCGACGCGGCGGTCACAGGAGCTGCGTTGTACCCCACGAGAACACACCGCAATGGCACAAAAACGAGAAGTAAAAATTGGCAGCGGTGGGATTCGAACCCACGCCTCCGAAGAGACTGGTGCCTTAAACCAGCGCCTTAGACCGCTCGGCCACGCTACCTACACCAGTGTTCCTGGCATTTGTAGAATGCAGTGCACGACACAGCTTCCTGATCTGCTGCGACTGGTTGCTCGAACATCGCACCTCGAACGACTGCCCTTTTCGAATAGAGATTAACTACACAGGCAGCTGCCAGCGCCCTGGTGCGGCGGCATCGCGTGTTTATAAGGAATCGGTAGTGCCACCTGCAGCCTGAGGAACATGAGCACAAAATCAGGAGGGCACCGTGATTTCAATCACTGGGTCACTATCGTCATTGCAGCGACAGCAAGGCAGAACTTTAAAAAGTGCCGTGACCCGGATTCGAGCCTGGGTTGTTGCGGCCACAACGCAATGTCCTGACCACTAGACGATCACGGCCACGGAGCCACCGCGGAATTCAACTCTCGCGACTGCAAGTGGCTGTGCACAGCAAAGCTCGGCCGACTGTGTCTCGCAACAGCTGTGTCAGACGCGGTCTCCATTATATGTATACTGGCAAACGAACGTGCCCGCGCTGATGGACACTGAGCAGAGTGGTTAGCTGCATTCAACCCCCGTGGCAATGTCTTGCAGTCCTCCAAGTCTGTTGACCGCAGGTATGTGCCCGGATAAGAGGTGGACAGATGTCGCATCTCTCTCGCCGTCACTTGTGGCCGCGAATCATATTTTACGTAGTTTTCTGCAAGCGTCAGCGGAGCGTCAGTCGAGCTAAGTCGGGACAAGTCGCATAAGAGGAGCAATAAAATGTGCATTTCCGGTACCGGGAATCGAACCCAGGCCTCCTGGGCGAGAGCCAGGTATCCCAGCCACTAGACGACACCGGATAACGACACAAGCACTCCTCCAACAAACACGGCGAGCGCCCACCCGCTACTTGACGACAACTGCAAAAATTAACGTTTCCACTTCGTAGAACGGCATGCTCGGGACGCATCTCGTGGAGACGAACGCCAGCAATCATGAGACCAAACTGCGCCGGTGAATCCTGTTGTTACACCACGCACCACTGTGCTACGACAGTTTAAGAAACCGACGCTGCGCTTTTTCCTTCGCGGGAAATCAGTGCTCCTGTTTTCGAGACAGAAAACGTTGGCAGCGGTGGGATTCGAACCCACGCCTCCGAAGAGACTGGTGCCTGAAACCAGCGCCTTAGACCGCTCGGCCACGCTACCTACGCGACGCGGCGGTCACAGGAGCTGCGTTGTACCCCACGAGAACACACCGCAATGGCACAAAAACGAGAAGTAAAAATTGGCAGCGGTGGGATTCGAACCCACGCCTCCGAAGAGACTGGTGCCTTAAACCAGCGCCTTAGACCGCTCGGCCACGCTACCTACACCAGTGTTCCTGGCGTTTGTAGAATGCAGTGCACGACACAGCTTCCTGATCTGCTGCGACTGGTTGCTCGAACATCGCACCTCGAACGACTGCCCTTTTCGAATAGAGATTAACTACACAGGCAGCTGCCAGCGCCCTGGTGCGGCGGCATCGCGTGTTTATAAGGAATCGGTAGTGCCACCTGCAGCCTGAGGAACATGAGCACAAAATCAGGAGGGCACCGTGATTTCAATCACTGGGTCACTATCGTCATTGCAGCGACAGCAAGGCAGAACTTTAAAAAGTGCCGTGACCCGGATTCGAGCCTGGGTTGTTGCGGCCACAACGCAATGTCCTGACCACTAGACGATCACGGCCACGGAGCCACCGCGGAATTCAACTCTCGCGACTGCAAGTGGCTGTGCACAGCAAAGCTCGGCCGACTGTGTCTCGCAACAGCTGTGTCAGACGCGGTCTCCATTATATGTATACTGGCAAACGAACGTGCCCGCGCTGATGGACACTGAGCAGAGTGGTTAGCTGCATTCAACCCCCGTGGCAATGTCTTGCAGTCCTCCAAGTCTGTTGACCGCAGGTATGTGCCCGGATAAGAGGTGGACAGATGTCGCATCTCTCTCGCCGTCACTTGTGGCCGCGAATCATATTTTACGTAGTTTTCTGCAAGCGTCAGCGGAGCGTCAGTCGAGCTAAGTCGGGACAAGTCGCATAAGAGGAGCAATAAAATGTGCATTTCCGGTACCGGGAATCGAACCCAGGCCTCCTGGGCGAGAGCCAGGTATCCCAGCCACTAGACGACACCGGATAACGACACAAGCACTCCTCCAACAAACACGGCGAGCGCCCACCCGCTACTTGACGACAACTGCAAAAATTAACGTTTCCACTTCGTAGAACGGCATGCTCGGGACGCATCTCGTGGAGACGAACGCCAGCAATCATGAGACCAAACTGCGCCGGTGAATCCTGTTGTTACACCACGCACCACTGTGCTACGACAGTTTAAGAAACCGACGCTGCGCTTTTTCCTTCGCGGGAAATCAGTGCTCCTGTTTTCGAGACAGAAAACGTTGGCAGCGGTGGGATTCGAACCCACGCCTCCGAAGAGACTGGTGCCTGAAACCAGCGCCTTAGACCGCTCGGCCACGCTACCTACGCGACGCGGCGGTCACAGGAGCTGCGTTGTACCCCACGAGAACACACCGCAATGGCACAAAAACGAGAAGTAAAAATTGGCAGCGGTGGGATTCGAACCCACGCCTCCGAAGAGACTGGTGCCTTAAACCAGCGCCTTAGACCGCTCGGCCACGCTACCTACACCAGTGTTCCTGGCGTTTGTAGAATGCAGTGCACGACACAGCTTCCTGATCTGCTGCGACTGGTTGCTCGAACATCGCACCTCGAACGACTGCCCTTTTCGAATAGAGATTAACTACACAGGCAGCTGCCAGCGCCCTGGTGCGGCGGCATCGCGTGTTTATAAGGAATCGGTAGTGCCACCTGCAGCCTGAGGAACATGAGCACAAAATCAGGAGGGCACCGTGATTTCAATCACTGGGTCACTATCGTCATTGCAGCGACAGCAAGGCAGAACTTTAAAAAGTGCCGTGACCCGGATTCGAGCCTGGGTTGTTGCGGCCACAACGCAATGTCCTGACCACTAGACGATCACGGCCACGGAGCCACCGCGGAATTCAACTCTCGCGACTGCAAGTGGCTGTGCACAGCAAAGCTCGGCCGACTGTGTCTCGCAACAGCTGTGTCAGACGCGGTCTCCATTATATGTATACTGGCAAACGAACGTGCCCGCGCTGATGGACACTGAGCAGAGTGGTTAGCTGCATTCAACCCCCGTGGCAATGTCTTGCAGTCCTCCAAGTCTGTTGACCGCAGGTATGTGCCCGGATAAGAGGTGGACAGATGTCGCATCTCTCTCGCCGTCACTTGTGGCCGCGAATCATATTTTACGTAGTTTTCTGCAAGCGTCAGCGGAGCGTCAGTCGAGCTAAGTCGGGACAAGTCGCATAAGAGGAGCAATAAAATGTGCATTTCCGGTACCGGGAATCGAACCCAGGCCTCCTGGGCGAGAGCCAGGTATCCCAGCCACTAGACGACACCGGATAACGACACAAGCACTCCTCCAACAAACACGGCGAGCGCCCACCCGCTACTTGACGACAACTGCAAAAATTAACGTTTCCACTTCGTAGAACGGCATGCTCGGGACGCATCTCGTGGAGACGAACGCCAGCAATCATGAGACCAAACTGCGCCGGTGAATCCTGTTGTTACACCACGCACCACTGTGCTACGACAGTTTAAGAAACCGACGCTGCGCTTTTTCCTTCGCGGGAAATCAGTGCTCCTGTTTTCGAGACAGAAAACGTTGGCAGCGGTGGGATTCGAACCCACGCCTCCGAAGAGACTGGTGCCTGAAACCAGCGCCTTAGACCGCTCGGCCACGCTACCTACGCGACGCGGCGGTCACAGGAGCTGCGTTGTACCCCACGAGAACACACCGCAATGGCACAAAAACGAGAAGTAAAAATTGGCAGCGGTGGGATTCGAACCCACGCCTCCGAAGAGACTGGTGCCTTAAACCAGCGCCTTAGACCGCTCGGCCACGCTACCTACACCAGTGTTCCTGGCATTTGTAGAATGCAGTGCACGACACAGCTTCCTGATCTGCTGCGACTGGTTGCTCGAACATCGCACCTCGAACGACTGCCCTTTTCGAATAGAGATTAACTACACAGGCAGCTGCCAGCGCCCTGGTGCGGCGGCATCGCGTGTTTATAAGGAATCGGTAGTGCCACCTGCAGCCTGAGGAACATGAGCACAAAATCAGGAGGGCACCGTGATTTCAATCACTGGGTCACTATCGTCATTGCAGCGACAGCAAGGCAGAACTTTAAAAAGTGCCGTGACCCGGATTCGAGCCCTGGGTTGTTGCGGCCACAACGCAATGTCCTGACCACTAGACGATCACGGCCACGGAGCCACCGCGGAATTCAACTCTCGCGACTGCAAGTGGCTGTGCACAGCAAAGCTCGGCCGACTGTGTCTCGCAACAGCTGTGTCAGACGCGGTCTCCATTATATGTATACTGGCAAACGAACGTGCCCGCGCTGATGGACACTGAGCAGAGTGGTTAGCTGCATTCAACCCCCGTGGCAATGTCTTGCAGTCCTCCAAGTCTGTTGACCGCAGGTATGTGCCCGGATAAGAGGTGGACAGATGTCGCATCTCTCTCGCCGTCACTTGTGGCCGCGAATCATATTTTACGTAGTTTTTCTGCAAGCGTCAGCGGAGCGTCAGTCGAGCTAAGTCGGGACAAGTCGCATAAGAGGAGCAATAAAATGTGCATTTCCGGTACCGGGAATCGAACCCAGGCCTCCTGGGCGAGAGCCAGGTATCCCAGCCACTAGACGACACCGGATAACGACACAAGCACTCCTCCAACAAACACGGCGAGCGCCCACCCGCTACTTGACGACAACTGCAAAAATTAACGTTTCCACTTCGTAGAACGGCATGCTCGGGACGCATCTCGTGGAGACGAACGCCAGCAATCATGAGACCAAACTGCGCCGGTGAATCCTGTTGTTACACCACGCACCACTGTGCTACGACAGTTTAAGAAACCGACGCTGCGCTTTTTCCTTCGCGGGAAATCAGTGCTCCTGTTTTCGAGACAGAAAACGTTGGCAGCGGTGGGATTCGAACCCACGCCTCCGAAGAGACTGGTGCCTGAAACCAGCGCCTTAGACCGCTCGGCCACGCTACCTACGCGACGCGGCGGTCACAGGAGCTGCGTTGTACCCCACGAGAACACACCGCAATGGCACAAAAACGAGAAGTAAAAATTGGCAGCGGTGGGATTCGAACCCACGCCTCCGAAGAGACTGGTGCCTTAAACCAGCGCCTTAGACCGCTCGGCCACGCTACCTACACCAGTGTTCCTGGCGTTTGTAGAATGCAGTGCACGACACAGCTTCCTGATCTGCTGCGACTGGTTGCTCGAACATCGCACCTCGAACGACTGCCCTTTTCGAATAGAGATTAACTACACAGGCAGCTGCCAGCGCCCTGGTGCGGCGGCATCGCGTGTTTATAAGGAATCGGTAGTGCCACCTGCAGCCTGAGGGAACATGAGCACAAAATCAGGAGGGCACCGTGATTTCAATCACTGGGTCACTATCGTCATTGCAGCGACAGCAAGGCAGAACTTTAAAAAGTGCCGTGACCCGGATTCGAGCCTGGGTTGTTGCGGCCACAACGCAATGTCCTGACCACTAGACGATCACGGCCACGGAGCCACCGCGGAATTCAACTCTCGCGACTGCAAGTGGCTGTGCACAGCAAAGCTCGGCCGACTGTGTCTCGCAACAGCTGTGTCAGACGCGGTCTCCATTATATGTATACTGGCAAACGAACGTGCCCGCGCTGATGGACACTGAGCAGAGTGGTTAGCTGCATTCAACCCCCGTGGCAATGTCTTGCAGTCCTCCAAGTCTGTTGACCGCAGGTATGTGCCCGGATAAGAGGTGGACAGATGTCGCATCTCTCTCGCCGTCACTTGTGGCCGCGAATCATATTTTACGTAGTTTTCTGCAAGCGTCAGCGGAGCGTCAGTCGAGCTAAGTCGGGACAAGTCGCATAAGAGGAGCAATAAAATGTGCATTTCCGGTACCGGGAATCGAACCCAGGCCTCCTGGGCGAGAGCCAGGTATCCCAGCCACTAGACGACACCGGATAACGACACAAGCACTCCTCCAACAAACACGGCGAGCGCCCACCCGCTACTTGACGACAACTGCAAAAAATTAACGTTTCCACTTCGTAGAACGGCATGCTCGGGACGCATCTCGTGAGACGAACGCCAGCAATCATGAGACCCAAACTGCGCCGGTGAATCCTGTTGTTTACACCACCGCACCACTGTGCTACGACAGTTTAAGAAACCGACGCTGCGCTTTTTCCTTCGCGGGAAATCAGTGCTCCTGTTTTCGAGACAGAAAACGTTGGCAGCGGTGGGATTCGAACCCACGCCTCCGAAGAGACTGGTGCCTGAAACCAGCGCCTTAGACCGCTCGGCCACGCTACCTACGCGACGCGGCGGTCACAGGAGCTGCGTTGTACCCCACGAGAACACACCGCAATGGCACAAAAACGAGAAGTAAAAATTGGCAGCGGTGGGATTCGAACCCACGCCTCCGAAGAGACTGGTGCCTTAAACCAGCGCCTTAGACCGCTCGGCCACGCTACCTACACCAGTGTTCCTGGCGTTTGTAGAATGCAGTGCACGACACAGCTTCCTGATCTGCTGCGACTGGTTGCTCGAACATCGCACCTCGAACGACTGCCCT